>NC_143187.1:12406100-12710400 GCF_047325235.1 Durio zibethinus
TTATGTATTTGCCATTGTCTAAAGCAGTCATAGCTAAATGCAGCTCTTTGGATTTGCTTATCTTGGGCCATTTGGACATTACATGTATATATTACTCGATAAAATTTTCAAGGGGAAGAGAGATTCCAAAACTGTTGCCAAGAAGGTATTTTACTTGCTCATTTCTCCAATTATCCAATAAAATTCACTTTTCGGTTCTATTGCTTCGAATTGGAATTTGGATATCATATTGAATTCAATTGATCAATTCAATTCTTATTGCTAAGATTCATAATGAAGGGTCTAATGCTGAATCAAATCGTATTAGGTTGTGCTGGAACAGTTGACATCTTCTCCTTGCAACAACTTGCTTTTCATGATTTATTATGGGGTGGTCGTTGAGGGTAAGTCGATGTTAGATTATACGATGGGCAAAGAGACTGAATCTAAATTGTTTCTCTGGAAAATAACTTAATGACAGTTTAACATTTGTGGCGAAATCTTTTTCAGATGGAGGCCATATAATCTAAGACATGAAAAATATTAGAAAATATAGTACTTAAAGGAAGGCATTGAGCATGATTTAGTTTCCTTGCCTTCTCAGTGGATACAAGGAATAGCTTTTTTTGTAGTTTAAATGAAAATGTGAAATGCAGGAAGACCCTGGATGCATGTGAAAACTAGAATCAAGAAGGAGTATCCCAAAGTACAGTTGACTGCATGGACGGTATTGCTATGTTCCCATTTTGAGTAAATAGGTTATTGATGTGAAAAGATGAGCACTTACATAACTTACAACTTAACTGAATGAAATTGCAGTTCTGGCCAGTTGTGGGATGGATAAACCACCAATATGTGCCACTGCAGTTCCGTGTCATTTTCAATAGCCTCATTGCTTTTTGCTGGTAAATACATTGTTTCATTCCCTCTATACTTCCGCCCCAGAAGTGTATACAAATTTACTAACAAGGTGATTCTTTTTATTCTTTTAAAATTCATTGTTCAGGGGAATATTTCTGAATCTACGGGCAAGATCTATGGCATTGCCCAAGAGTAAATGAATGATCAGACACCTTCGGTTCATTTGGATTGATTAATAATGCCAGCCCTGCAATCCATACTATAAGCACGTTTTTATGTAGCTTGAAGCTTATTCTGTGCAACCATGAGCTAATAAATATAAATGTTAAATCTCATTTTGTGGTACATTGGTGGAAAGTTTGAATGTTAAATCTTATTGTCTTGTATCTTGGCGGAAAGTTTGATTATTAGCTTGATCTTGACGTCGGTGTTTGGCTAAGCAATAACATTTCAGAATCTGGGCTTTCTTCACGGTCTTACATGTTACATCATAATCATGCGCTGAATCGTTAATTGAAATGGCAAGATGACGATGTTATGGCCTAATATATGTACCCTTTGTTAGGAAACTAGTATCCATTGCATTCAAGAGACGTGAATGAGCAATGTTTCTTAAGTCTCGAGGCATCCCTGTGGGCACCGTTGGGACATTCATACATGAGAACATGATAGCCAGCAACAAAGCGAGGTCGTGAATACTGGTTAGTCTAGGTTTTTGTTGGAATTGTACCATCCTGGACCGGCAATCTTTGAATAGAATTTAGATGGAGGCTGCTGATTTAAGCATTTGATCTAAATCCTAGCTTCAGGGTTCAACGTTACGTAGGGGTTCATTTAGACCAGCTCTTTCATTCATGGCCAGCCGAAGACCGCGTTGCAGCCTGTTCTAACCATAAAAGATTTCTTTGTTTTGGAAGTTGAATTCGATCATCTTTCAACAAATTTTTGTCTGCCTCATGCTAATTGGGACGTAGTTATTTGTCAAGTAAAAGGCACGAGTGGGCCAAAAAGGGATAAAAAAAATGTAAAAATGACCGTAATGTTGAAGTATACATGATAATTTGTATTATTATATTATATTTTGTATTAGATATTATATGAATAATTTTGATATGAACATCTCGTGAATACATGAATGATATAAATAATTTAAATATGAATATAATATATTTATTATATGTGTTATATGCGATATGATATAATTAATATAAAATTAATTTATATTTAACTCACATAACATAACATAATACAATAACATAATTATATATAAATAATAAAATTAGATACAATTAATTCATTTATTTAAATAAAAAATATCATTTAAATTAATATTTTAAAAAAATTATTTAAAAATTAAATATTTATAATCTATTTAAATATCAAAATAATATGATAAATATGATTATTAATTTATTTTTTAAATAAAATAAAAATTTAAATTTGTTTATATTATAAATAATATCATATTTTAAGTATACTATTATTATTATATATGAATATGACACGAATAATATTATATTTTAACGATATTAATATGATTAAAATAAAAAATATAATTATATTATATTTATATCTAATTTTTTTATCATATTATTATATCATATTTAAAATCATTAAATTTATGTTGAAGATTTATGCCTGAATTTTTTGAAATTTTAAAATACCAAAAATTTCTTCAGTCCACACGTAGAGAATTAATTTATAGTGTACAACATGAAAATTTTGACTAAATTACCATTAAAGATATATTACTATTGGTTAAACATGGTTTTGGTTTCTTCAATCCACGTACCAGTTTTGGCATTTAGGGCGTAGGTACTTTCTGTGAAATTAGACTAATTTAGATGCTGACCAGTTATGCAAGAGCTAAGACAAAAGACCGTGGTCCCGACACTGTAGTCAGTTTCAAGGCTTGTTACTCGTTGTCGCCGCTGAAAGCCAGCGAAGAAAACACAAGATGCCAAAGACTCAGCAGTTTGGTGTCATATTTAAGGGTATAATCGAACTAAATCAAATTGATACATTTTTTAGCTCGAATTTAATTTTTAATTTATTATTTGAATTTGATTGAATTTTATTTTTTTAATTTAAATTTTTTTTTAATTAAAATCGAATTATTCGAATTCGTTCGATTAAATTCGATTAATATATAAAATTAAATTCGATTCTTATACTCGATAAAAATTCGATTATTTATGTTCGAATTCGAGTTTAAATTCAAGATATTTTATTAATTAAATTAATAAAAAAATTTAAATATAAAATTTTGATTAAGTTCGCGAACTACTCGAATCAGATATAAAAATATTCGAATTCGATTTAATTGATGAGTCGAACTATTCGAGTTCAAATTCAACTCGATAATAATCGAATCAAATTCGAATTTTATTAAAATCGAATTCGAAAACTTATAAATATTAATGTATCATTTACCCCTAATCGTACCATCACATGGAAAGCGGTCTAATTAATTTTCTAAGCCAAGAGATCTTGTTCAAACGTTCAGGCTTCAACGATTAATCGTTTGTTTTTACCTTTGTTTTTCTACCCTTTGTTTTTCCCAATGAAATGCATCCTAGCATGAAATATAAATAGAATTCATTCCTTTCAAAGCCGATTCACTTTAGTCCCCTTAGCGTAAACGATTCATATTAAGAAGCCAAAGTACGACGGCCATGGCAGGCAGCCTGTTGTTTCCAAAGAGTTTGCCTTCGTTGCAATGTCGTCGTGGAATAGTTGGTGCAACAATTAGTGCACCAAGGGTTCTCTGGGGAACTTTCTCTCTCCCAAAGCTCTCTAGTAGAGGTTTGGTCGAGGAATCGGAAAGGAGAAATGGTTGTACACTTGCAACCACTACCCTTCTGGAAAACGATTCCAATCTTTCTAGCCAGAAAACCCAGAATTATTCAAGACATAACACAAAATCTTCTGATCCTAAGGTGATTGCCAAGCTTTTTGCAATTATGGAAGCTGTTGCGGATAGGGTGGAGATGCATAAGAATATTGGAGAGCAGCGTGATAACTGGAATCACCTTCTTTTGACTTCTATTAATGCCATGACTCTCACTGCTGCCACCATAGCTGGACTCGAAGCCACAATTGCAGCAGGGCCTCCCCTTAAGGCACTCAAGCTCTCTTCTACTGGGCTTTACATAGCAGCCACTGGCTTTTTGGTGATGATGAACAAGATTCAACCATCACAGCTTGCTGAAGGACAGAGAAATGCTGCAAAGATTATTCAAGCAGCTTCATGGTCAAATTCAAACAACATTATCTCTTGGCAAACCTGATATCGATGATGTCAATGAAGCAATGGACAAAGTTTTAGCTCTTGATAAGGCATATCCACTTCCTCTACTTGATGCTATGCTTGAGAAATTCCCTTCAAAAGTTGAACCTGCTAGGTGGTGGCCACAACAAAAGCGAAAGGATGGACTTGGTGGGAAAATAGAGGGAAATAATGGGTGGAACAGAAAGCTGGAGGAGGAAATGAGACAAGTTGTTGGAGTTTTGGAGAAGAAAGATTTAGCTGAGTACACTAGGTTGGGTGGCAAAGCTCTAAAACTTAACAAATTCTTGGCAATTTCTGGACCCTTGTTAACCGTTTTAGGGGCTTTGGGATCTTCCTTTGTGGGTACTACTCATTCTTCATGGCCTGAGATGATGGGAATCATAGTGGGTGCAATGGCAACTGTAGTGAACTCAATGGAACATGGCGGCCAAGTAGGAATGGTGTTTGAGATGTATCGGAGTAATGCCAGCTTCTTTAAGCTCATTGAAGAGAGCATAATGTCAAACACCAATAAGAAAGATGTGGAGAGAAGAGAAAACGGAGAACTTCTTGAAATGAAGGTAGCTTTGCAGCTAGGAAGGAGCATATCAGAGCTCAATCATCTTGCAGCAGCAGCATCATCTACAAGAAACAAGGAAGTAACTGAAGAATTTGCTAGCAAGCTATTTTAACATGCTTAAAAATTATTAGTCTGATTCTGATATATGGTTCTTCTTACATGACAATTTCTGTCCACATATATACAATTCCCAATTGTAAGGCCTCACTGTTCCTAAGTTTGGGACTCCTCTGGACGGATGAATAATTAAGTACCCTGAAAATGTGAGCAAGTATAATGGAACGAACATCTCTTTTGACAAGAAACACGTGGTTAAGATAATGTGATTAAAAAGTCTACTTAACCTCGCATTCTTAATTTGTATTATTGACAATGTTCATACCTTGTTTATTTTTATATGTGCAAAACATGAAAGGGAAAAATTTTAATCTTTTCTTAAAACATCATTATAGTTGATTACATCCATAGATGGGTGTTTCGTTTTGATGGTTGAACTTTGAATTTTCGTTTTAAAATAGCAAAAAATATAGATGCATTGAAAGCCTAGTGGCCTAGTAAGGCAAAAAGTGATGTGCTGCTGCATATAGTTATACGCTTTTTGTTTTGCAGCATCCATCAATGATGGATCTGGTTACCCGGCTTGATTAAACAAAATAAGAATCACTAATGCCATGAGATCAGACTCCCATCCCACATGGCCTAGCTCCTCCATTAATTTTGGGACCACCTATACTTTTAGACGATTTGAAATTAGACGATGGATAACGTCTTATTTTCAATCAAAGATCTTCTTTTTCTCCCTTCCCTACGCCTTTTTATTAACAGTCATTTTTGCTTGATTAAAATTGATTAGGCAGTGAACCCAATAATTAATATAAATTAATTTATATAATTACTCTTTAAATATAATATATAATAAATTTAAAGTTAAATTTTTTTTTTGTTATATTATAAAGATAAAATCTTAATATAAGTAAACAAAAGAAGAGAGGTTGGTTCGAAATTAAATCTTTAATGTTCCTTTAAATATTTTTAATTATTAAATTAAAAGTTTAGGGATTAAAATTTAAATTTTAATACTTGTTTTTAGTACTAAATTCTTATATTTTCAATCTTTTAATTTATATTCAGACTATAACTTTTTGTATAAAAAAAAAGTTAATTGTATAATAATAAGATGCCCTATCATGTGTTTTTTATTTTTATTTTATGGGTAAAGGGTTAGGTTAATTTGTTTATTTCACTTCATAATGTTAACAAATCTAAGGCAAGAAATATTGATTGACCATTATGATTTGTTGTTGCCTTCAACCGCTGGATCTATGCACACAAAATTTATGGCTGGTCATTGCCTTTTAATATCATCACCTTCTTTTCTCTTTATTTTTAATTAACTAATAATACTACTATACATGTAACACTTCAATATTTAATGAAGATAACCATTTCTTTTAGAGAAGTAACTCAATAATGGAGTTTCCAAACTTGAAAGATGGAAGTATGACTAAGGACATTTTTTAAAATTATATCTAAATTTCCCTTTTAAAAAACCTTTAATAATAATAATAATAATAATAATAATAATAATAATAATATATTTGTGTAACTTCCTTAATCAAGCTCATGATTAGAGTTTGAGGTAGAGGAATGAGGACATATAAGATTGCTTACATTTCAAGAATTGTTTTTCACCTTTTTATTAGTTAGTTTTTTTTTAATTACTAATTCTTTAATAAAAAAAGAAAGTTGAAAAAGCTGAAAGCTCACTTTCAGCCTTTCGTGTAATAAGATAAAGTAAAAGGTCCCTAATTTAAAAAAGAAATAAAAGAAAGAAATTAAATAAGCTAAAAGGTAAGGGGCCTTTTAGAAAATAACCAAAAAAACTTACCCCATCAAAATCGACGTTGCCAACGAGTATTGCAGTCCTTTGGCTTTCTTCTTCTTCTTCTCCTTCTTTAGCTCTCAATCTCACTCTGATGCCGTACATTTCAAATTCACAATATTAACTTCCTCCTCCAATAAGAAGCAAGAGATCATTTGACATTTTCAGTTTTCACCCTTTTTGATTTTGGGTTACCAAAAAAAAATTTAAAGATGATTCAGTTACTGTTCCTGGTGATATTCTCGGAGATTGCGGCGATCGTGGTATTGTCATTCAAGACACCGTTAAGGAAGCTGGTGATAATGGTTCTGGATCGGGTCAAAAGGGGACGAGGCCCGGTGATGGTGAAGACGGTGGCGGGAACGGTATTCGTAGTGATGATGTCGAGCGTGTATAGCATGATGAAGATCCAGAAACGTTGGATCGATGATGGTTCGTCTAATCCAACGGACCAGGTTCTCATGGCCAAACACCTTCTTGAAGCTACTCTCATGGGTAATTTATTCTTTCTTCAATTCTTTTAAATCTAGCCGTTGATTGTTAATAGCCTGACTTTTCACTTTTGTTGGGACAATAATTTGTTTTATCTTACCATATGAAATTCTAAATCCATGTCGAAATTTTTATTATTATGTTATTTGCTGTCTGATTTTGTTTGCCCAATTCTTTGTCTAATTGGCATTTTAAAGCAAAGGAAAAAAAAGTTGTGATTTTTATTCAGTTGCTTCTTTTGGCCAATTGGCTGAAGAAAGAAATATGCAATTAGGCAGGTGAAGTCAGGATTTAGCTCAGGTTCTAATTCTCTCAGTAGTCTGTATTACCCTTTCAATTTTTATTCAGTTGCTACTAGTACTGCCATTTGTTTGTGTTTCCAACTACCAATATATACATTCAAAATAATAAATCCTCCCACATTGTTTATCTCCAAAGATGGTGGAGCAGACAAATGTTACCCTGTTCTTTGCGTTCATATAAACATATGGGACTGCCATGTTTTCATTTGCTCTCTTGATTTGATGGTTCTTAACTTTTTACATTGATTTCCATAAGTTGTTATTTTGATTTTTAGTATTGGCTTCTTAGTCCAGCTTGAATTTCATGGGGCTGTCTGTTACTTTCTTTTTGGTCTGTTAGACTTGTATTTTTAATGATAGGTAACTTATTGCAGGAGGATCACTTTTCCTAGCACTAATGTTAGACAGATTACACCATTATATCAGAGAACTCCGGATAAGAAGGAAGAACATGGAGGCTGTCAAGATGCAAGGTCCCGGTTTTGAGGATGGAAAACCTGGTGGCTCAGACAAAGTTAAGGTCTTGGAGGAAGAAGTAACCACTCTGCGTGCAAAATTTAAGCAGCTGGAGTCTGATCTTGAAACAAAGACAAAAGAGATGAATGCTGCAGAAGCTAATGCACTTGCTTTAAGGAAACAGTCTGAAGGTTTTCTTCTTGAGTATGACCGATTGCTTGAGGAGAACCAAAACCTTCGGAATCAGTTGCAATCTTTGGACCAGAGATTGTCTCGTTCAGGTAGTAAGAAGAATACCTAAGGAACTGAGCACCTCTTGCAAAATGTTTTTCAGTTTCATTATCATTTTTCAATATAGTTATTCTGGAGTTTTGTAATGGATTTGTCGGTTGCAGTTTTGTTGTAATTCATGCATCATTTTAAGTGTGGACAGAAAAAGATCCAAAGCAAAAAAAAAAAAAAAAAGGGTGTAGGAAATTAGCTTTTCTTTGTATTTTGGGCTTGATGTGTTTGTTTTCATTAGAATTGAAATATTGAATGGATGACTATTGACTCGACATGTTGGAAAACATTGTAAGAGTTTGAAAACTAGAAAACTTTTGCGACTCAGGTTTCTCCCCCTGAATGCGTAGATAATAACTTGTATAGTCCAGGAAAATGGACTTGTGAACCAACAAATTGTTTGGTAATAGACTTACAAGTAGCGTGGAAATTTGCCTGATTGATGTGCATTTCTAATTGTATTCAATTATTGCTTCATCTTCCACATGTTCTCTGGCTCAAGTACTTGATTTCTGATTATCGGAAAAACTCACTATGGGATCAGTTTTACCTAACAGCTGGTCAGTGTTGACAGCTGCAAGCATCATTAAGCCAAGAAAAACCAGAACTGACAGTGCTGATAACACAAGCATTAATACAGTTGCTACATGACCTTTCACCTCTTGTGCGTATTCAGCAGCAGCCATGGCAAGGAAGGTTAACGGGAACGAGTAAGCCCACCATGCAACATTGAATTTCCTCATAGATTTCTTGAAAAGAGATGGCCTGCAAGCCTGTAAAAAGCGGTCACAGCGATAAATGTTTAAACTTCATTCCAACTATATTTTAAGACTGATGTTGCTGTTTGGTTTGATTGCTATACATGGTAATGTTTCTAACTGTCAAAATTAATCAGCTGCAGAGATCAGATTTTTGCATTTACTAACATGAGGAAGCTTTAGATCCATCTTAACGTTGTTTGCTTGCTAAAAATAAAGAATTATGAACGTAAATTTACCAGAGACATGAAGAGGAATACAGAGAAGAAAAACAGCATCTTAGATGTGGTGTCAAAAGCTCCTGTAATCGAGTTCCAAGCTAAACTTGCCATGCTCGGTGCTGCAATGAACAGGAAAAACGTTGGCCTTAATATCAGAGGAAGGGAATTGCCACCTGATAAGCGCTGATAGAGTGTGACAAAGAGAACTAAATAGTGCACCACACCAAGTGACCACATACAAATTGCACTCTCTTTCCACCCCATCTTTGCTGCAGCTCGAGCAGCTACAAAGTTCCCTATCACCGATATCTGGCTAGTTGGATTTGCCATTATTGATAGAAACCGTTTCTCTGTTGTAAACCACTGTCCATAGATTTTAATATCAAGCATTGCCAAGGGAACAATAAAGATCCAACAGAGGACCAGATAGTAAATACTAGTGTTTGGAAAAAGTGTTGGTGCAGATTGGAGCAAGATAAGCCATGAAATCCAAGGAGCATAAAAGTAGTTTACTCCTATATGGTGCACGAACTCTGCCTTCACCAAGTGAAAGTGAAAGAAACATCTGAGGATGTAAACAAAGGACAGTGAAATTTGTGTTAAAATCGCAAGGCACCATAGGACCAAGCAAACTGAAGATGGGACTTTGAGGAATAGTTGCCAGACATCTTGAGATACAGTACCATTTGGTTCAGTCAGAATCTTCCATAACATAGCTTGGCCACCAACTGAAAGGCTTATCCTAAAATACCCAGCATGGAGCCTTGTTAAGATGGAAGATGGATATGGCTCCGCAGCATTGTTGATCGAAAAGCTGTGTTTCTTCTCTGGGCTAGTATTGATGATGGAAGCTTCGATTATGACCTCAGTTGGTGGTTTGCGTTCTATTTCTCCCATCACCTTATAATTATAGGTTTGAGGGTTGATCTGGCGTTGGCCTCTTGGCTACAAAATTGAAGTTTATTAAATGAACTGCATTTGACTTACCCTTTCTTTTAGCTAGAAGCTGTTTATATAGGATCTTAGAGGATGAGAGAGAATTAACAATTTAAAAATTATAATACAAAATAATAATAATAAAATTTAAAAAAAAAAATTTAATTCACGTATTAATTTTACATATTATTTTATTATTTTGATAAAAAAATTTTACTCATTTAAATAAAAATTAAATTATTTTTCAAAACAATTATTTAATCACTTTTTATGATTCAAAATCACTATTACACATGATCATTAAGTGATTATTAAATACGATAATCGAATCATCATAATTTTTAACTTATCACCTCATACCAAATATTATGCATATATAATACATAAAGACAAAACTATTGGGTCTTCCCTGGCCAACATATGTGATATATTTGTATAAGAACTTATAACTAACAAATTACAGGAAACGTTGGGAATGATAGAGACTTGAAATTAAGTGGAGTTTTACCTTTGTCATTGAGGATTGATTTAAGAAGTTGATGATCATATGTAACTATATGAACAACAAAAATTAACAAGAGTGAGGATTTTCATGTTATTGTGTTGAAATAGAAATCTTTTCTTTCATTTTCTTGAATGTAGGAAAACATCAAAAGCCATCAAGAAGTGATTGGAATTCGGTGGGAATAGTCGTATTTTTTTGCTATTTTTATTGTAAAATGTATTCTTTGTTCTAACAAATCTAAAAGCTAATGGGTGAGAATAATAAAATAATAATAATAATGAAAAATGAGGGGCATATCGTACTAGAAGATGAGTCATGAGTGGGATAAGAGACTAAAGAGAAGAATAGAAAATGGACAACATGAATGGATGGTGTTTTGCTAACCAAATTCCTCAAAAAGGAATCGATAAAGCAATGGTGTGGGAGGCATTGGCGTCTAACATGCCGGGGCTGATAAGATAAGAGATACTAGTATTATAGTTTTTCCTGATCCTCAAGTTTCTTTGCTTTGTGGCATCCACTTCACTTTGCTTCTTTTTACTGCCTTAATCTCTAACCAAGATCAAAGGCCTTTTATTAATTGCTATATAAGTAGTTTCTAAATTCTTAAGTGATATTTCCGGCTTTGAAAGGCCAGAAATTCACTGCCAAAGGTTAGTTTTTTGAATAAATGTAAAGGTTACATATATTTATATACATGAGTCTCAACTCACAAGTAAGACCATGGTCTTTTAGGTGGAGATGGTGATAAAGAGATTATTTGTTCCGGGGAGAGGAAAAAATGAGCAGTGAGGATTTATAATTAAGGAATGAGAAGGGTGATTTCATTTACCGGCCATAATTCTTCTGTTTACTAGTGAACTTTTGATAGATTTAATTCGAGACTCAAGCGTTTTTTTGTTGATGCGTTGGTTGCTCCAAAATCGAGCTCGTATAAAGGGCAGAGATCGCAAGCATGTGCACTGGAATAATGAACTCCCCCTCCCCACCCTAGCGACCCTAGAGTTGACTGAGAAACGACGAGTCAAAAAGCAAAATGATAAAGGCTTGTAAGTAGGAGGAGTTGGGGAGAGAACTCTTAATTAAATTTCTTTTATTGTTAGATAATAGTCAATAATAAAAAAAGTATCCTAACATTTGGTTCAATACTCTTCTCACATGTACTATATGTTTTTCTTTTTCTAAAGAATTTGACAATCCCCATGTTCTCTCTAGGTTGTCTTAATCGACAGTTTCACCATTTTAACAAGAAGGCTGATACTGCAAGCCTTACACAGAAACCAGTATTTTGATTAGCACTGAAACCACCATTACAAAAACTAAAGCTAAGACATAAAATAAAATATTAAAACAGCATAGCATGAAGTCACGGAGCATTTCCAAGAAACAACAAAATAAAAAGCACAGAAATATTAAAAAGCTCACTTTGGCCTTGGGTCCGTATGTTTATTATTTATACAACACCTAATCGATTTGCTCCTTAATTCTCCAAATATTAATGAATATAGGAAAAACTACCAATCCTTTGATGAAAGATTACGACTTGATAATCATTCAGATTTGGAATTTGATTTTAGGGCTTGCCATTTTTGTTTTGACAGAGAAAAAGAAAAGGAAAAAGGGAATGTCGTAGCAGTTAGCAGACTGGACTGTGGATTGTAAACAGAAAAGCGTTGGTCTTTTTCCAGTCTTTCGACACTAGGTCCAGTCTAATAGAAAAAAAGACTTTGGAGCAGCACCTGCTTCTTTTTTTTCTTTGGACCCTGAAGTAGGCTTGGTGGCTTTTGTGTGGGTTGGATATCTTTCCTTGAGATGTCCAATTTGCTCCTTGGTTCTGAAAGAATTAATGGACGAGGCCAACCAATCCTTTGCTCAATGATCACCACTTGATAACGCTCTTAATGGACGAATAGAATTTAAATTGTGCACTTAACTAATGATTTACCACCCAGAAAAATTGCGAACAAAACAACTTCGTTGGAGTCATTTATAGTAGGAAAGAATGCAAGCAGTAAAAAATGGCATAGAAAAGTAATATTTCTCATTGATGTAAATCAATTTTATACATAATATCAATGAACTAGTTTTATAGCTACTTTCACCACTATTACTGCTAGAGTTATCAGTCTTTTGCTCGCTAATCTTTGTGGGATAATGATCGATTAGTAAATCATAATCCTTGCTCACCCTGCTATTGTATCCTCCACAACTAGTTGTGGTGGGTTCATCAACATGGTTCTGTCTGCTAGGCCACGTTTCTACTTCCAAACTACTATTGCTTCTCACTGTTAGCCAATTTTCATCCCATTCCCAGTTGGGCATTTTTGAGAACAAAACAAGATTGTCTTCACCCAATTGCTGCATCCTTTTCATTAAAGGTTTGTTGGTCAAACAACTTTTCCTGGAAGGAATCTTAATTGTATCCAACCCTTCCATCGAGTCCCATATGTGTCGATGCATAACGCTGTTGGGTGTGTCCAATTTAGAACCTTCAGTTTCCTTCACTGGAAATTTTGATTCCTTTACAAAATCATGTGCAAGAAGTTCGGTTGCTGACCATCTCTCAACAGGGTCTCTCCTCAAACACTTGCTTAAAAAATCCTTTGCCTGCTCTGAAATATTGCTTGGTATTTCTGGCACATTACATGAGAATCCAATTTTGTACAGGGCCGATACAGCATCGCCAACATCAGGCCATGGGGCTCGTCCGGTAGCCATCTCGATGGCTGTACATCCAAGAGCCCAGACGTCAGCAGGGAATCCTTGTTGCTCGCCACGCGCCACCTCTGGTGCCATGTAAACAGGAGTACCGGCGAATGAGCGGGCGGCAGTCGACACCAAATCAGCTCGCCTAGCACAACCCAAGTCAGCAATTTTCACCCCATCATCTGTGACCAAAATATTCTGACCTTTGATGTCACAATGCACTATTCCACTAGAATGAAGAAAGTCAAGGCCAAGTAAAATTCCTCGAGTGTATGATCGAACCATGGCTTCATCAAGGCAACCACCGTGCTTGTGAATTGCATCCATGATGGTGCCGTTGGGAGCATATTCTAAAAAAAGATTGTATAGAAGCGTACCACTTTCGGATGAAATGTCAAACCCTTCATATGCTACAACTTGAGGGCAGCTTATTTTAGATAGAATGCTCTGTTCTCTTCTAAGAGATTCTGACTGAGAGAGCTCAGAGGACTTAACAGCAAAGACATGACCGGACAGGTTAGCGGTGGCAATGGAGACGGTGGCAGTGGATCCGCGGCCAATGGTTCTGCCACGGGTCCAGTCCATTGGTAATGTGGAAACTTAGAAGGGGATGTGAAAATTTATAAACGGAAAAGTGAAGTTCGAAGTTTGGAATGGTTTGGTGAGTTGGGTGGTAAGCATTTATATGGAAAATCTTGTGGCTTTAGTTTGTTGAAGGTTTGGATTTAATGCAAGACAAGAAAAGGGATGCTTTTTTAACAGCACATTTTTCTTAGTGGCCAATGGGCGACCGCCGTTTCTTTCTATCTTCAAACCAGAGAGTTCCACATGGCAAAAGGAGATTGAATTAAAAGCTTTGGCCGACTGGGCGGCTGGCTGCTTACATTGCTTAATCTTGGCATGAATCATATTACTGTCACATGCGCACGTGAGCCGCATGCGTAGAGTGCGGTGCTAATGTGCTAGCTGTAGCAATGAGGACCCTGTAAAATGCTCATTGGTGTAAATGTTGTGGGCCTGCTATATTCCTAATCCTACCTTTAAGTAATTTAACAGTAATTAATTACTTTAACTTCTACTTTAATCTAATCTATAGTGCTTGACTTCATAGAGCTGCTGTTTAATTAGATGCTTACTAATGATAAAACAAATGTGTAGGCTAATTAGAAAAAGTTAACTCTCCCTTATCATACATAACATCAATGGTTCATGAACTAGTGAAGAATAAATTTAAGATTTGAAATCTTTAAAATAAGTTAAAAGTCGTGAATTCATGATCCAAATGATCAGATTTTTCTTCATTAGATTGCTAAGTGTGAATTACGTATATCAAGTTCGTGTTCATGCAATTGCTAATTGACAAAAACAAGATTGCAACCCAACACCCAACAATCTAACAATAGTTGACTAATTCTTGCATCCTTGAAAAGAAAGACTAAAAGATAGTTACCTAAATTGTTAGATATATAGTTAGTTTTCTTGGATTGTGGGTGAAGTTTACAAGAGCCAAAAGGCAAAAAGAGCAGGCTGTGTAAGAAACTCCGAAAAGCAAAAGGATTGGTGCGGTTGGAATTTAGTTGAGAGAAGGAAAGGCAGCAACCTAACAAACCCAACCGCCCTGCACAGCTCATATTCTCGAACCAACCCTTCTTGTCACTTCAAAATCACAATTCATGTCATTAGTTGGTTATGATCTTTATTGTAGCGTGATTGCTTTGGACTCATGGTTGGACACTTTTGACGCATTGCGTGGGTGTCTTTTGGCATTTCAAATAGGCGTCCTTCGTCAAAAAAACCCAATCAGAGTGTTGCTTTGCTTTCATTCATGTGAGTTGTGACAGCCACCAATTCAATTCCTTCGGCTAATTGGTTTAATTTCAGCTGTCGGTGAAAAGGTCCGGGACCCAGTCTGTCTGTTTCCCCCTCACCTTTCTTTTCGTTGTCTAAATTCCATGCCTTACTGGTAATGCTTAATCGATTGAGCCAATGATATGGGTTTACTTTTGGGCCAGTCCAATGGGATATGTGTTCAATTCCACATACTTGCTCGTTAAGTGTTAAAGAGACGTACAAAATAAGCGCACATAAAGTTCGCATGGGAAATTTATAGGAAGATATTCTTCAAGTGTAAACAATCCATAAATTAAATTTTGGTAACGAGTGGCATACAGTTTATTTAGGAGTGCCAAGTGGCAAGCAACGGTTGGGCTTTTTTATTTTTTGATTTTTTTCTTTTTTCCTTTTAAAAAATAATAAATATTTTTTAAAATTACAAAAAACATATTTTTATTTGGGAGTACCACGTGTCAAGCTATGGTTGGCCCTCTTTTATTTTTTCCATTTGGTCTTTATATTTTTTCCTTTAAAAATATAACATATATTTTTTAAAATTATAAAATATATATTTAAAGATTGTATTTTATACGTGGGATCCACTTATATCATTTTTTTTTTGTTTTTGTTTTTTTATCTTTTTCAATTTTTTGTAAATAAAAAAGTAAATAAGATTTTTTATTTACTGTTTTCACACACTCGAGTGACGTGTGGTCAACAGTTTCGTTTTCTCTCTGATTATCACGTGTCATTTCAGGTTTTTTTTAAATTTTTTAAAAATTATTTAATAAATAATTTTAAACATTATAAAAATATATGTATATTTTTTAAGATTTTATTTTTTATATTTGAGACTTACTTATGCCAATTTTTTTATTATTTATTTTTTTTCGATTTTTCTCTTTTTAAATAAAAAAGTAATGAAAATTTTACGATACGTTACCGGAATCCAAGCCACGTGTCATTTTTTTATTTTTTCCTTTTTTTTTTCTTTTTTTCTCTATCTTTTGATTTTTAAATACTTAATAAATATTTTTATAAATTTTATTTTTCAAAATAGGATCCACTTTATACTAAACTTTTTATTTTTTTTTCTTTTCTTTTTTTTTAAAGATTTTTAGTTTATTTGTTTATAAGATCCATTTGATTTTTGGTATGCCACATATTTGTTTTTTTTATTTAATATTTTTTCTATTTTTTAAATATTTAAAGATTTATAATAATGTTTTTTAAAATTTTAAATTTTTTTTGTCTCACCATCACCGATATTATATCATATATTAAGTTACTTTTTTTCTTTTCATTTTTTCATTTTTATAATTTTTTCTATTTATATTTTTTTCTTTTTAAATATTTATAAAATTTTGTAATATTTTACCTTGACACAAATTAAGTTTTTTTTAAAAAATAAGTTCGGAGTCGAAACCATATTTATGATATTTGTCTTAAGCTATTTTAAGGTATATAAAAAATTATATTTTATTATTTATTTAATTTTACACATAATTATATATTATATTAATAAAATTATTTTTTATTTTAATTTAATAAATTAATATTTTAAACTTAGATGTCAATGTAACACTTTTTATAGGCTTTTTTCTCATTTTTATATTTTTCTTTTTCTTTTTCACTCTTTTCGATTTTTTTTTTGTTTTTGGTATTTATTTTTTATTGGATAAATCCATAACATTAATTTTGGTAATGTATAGATGAATAGTGTTCATCCATTAGTGTGCCGCATGTTAACCCGTGTTCGGCTTTTTTGTTTTTTTGTTTTTGTGTTTGTACCTTTTTTTTTGTTTTATTTTACTTATTTCTTTTTAAAAAATAAATAAATTTTGTTAAATTATAAAATATACATATTTATAAAAATTGTATATTTATGTGTGAGACCCACTTATACCAAAATTTTTTTTTGCTTTTTCTTTGTTTCTCTTTTCGATTGAATTACATGCAACTAAACTAATTACAATGCTTCTTTTTCTATGATTAATTAAAATTATTGTAATATTCATCTTAACAAAATTATTAAAATACTCTTCTTAACATAATTAGCCAAAATTATTATAATGTCTCTATAATCATAATTACGAAAATGCCTTCATACAATCATTTGCCAAAATTATTATAATGTCATTCCTATTATATTTACATAAACACCCCTCATATTATAATTTATCAAAATTACTATTATATTTATGAAAACATCCATCATATTATAATTTGTCAAAATTATTATCATACCCTCTAATAATAATTACAAAAATGTTATTTTATCATAATTATGAAAATACCCCTTATAATTGACAACAAATATTATAATACCTTCTAATCATAATTAAAAAAAAAATCCATTTTGATTGCTTCATATAATATCTCTCCAAATGTAATTACGAAAATATGTCACATATTATGATTTATCAAAATTATTATAATGCTCTTTAAGTATAATTACGAAATACCTTTTTAATTATTGCATAATTACACATTAAATTTTAACATCATATAATAATATGAAATGAATTTCCTTAGGAAATTATCATAATATCTTTTTAATTAATTGACAATTTAATTACATACATCCAAATTGATTGTAATACCTTTCTTTCTATGATTAACTAAAATTACTATTATACCTCTCTTAACATAAATATTAAAATACCCCTCTAACCATAATTGACCACAATTAAATACATTTCTACCATCATTTGACAAAATTACTATATGCCCCTTTTACTATAATTATAAAAATATCTCTCATATTATAATTTGTCAAAATTATTATATACCTTCTTATCATTGTTATGAAAATATGCTTTTTATTACTTCATATATACATATGAAAATAAAAAAATATGCCTTTTTAACCATAATTACTAAAATACCCTCCTATCATAATTACAAAAATACTTTTAATATTATAATTTGCAAAAATTACCATGATACTACTCAACCAAAATTACGAAAATATTTTTTTATCATAATTACGAAAATACTCTCATCATATTATAATCGACTAAAATTACTATAATTGCCTCTCTTACCATAATTATAAAAATACGTCTCATATTATAATTGATCAAATTATTATAATACCCTTAAGCATAATTAGGAAAACACCATTTTGATTGTCTCATAATTATACATTAAATTTTAACATCTGTATAATAATATAAATTAATTGTCTTAAAAAAAATAATAATAAAGCTCTTTTAATTACTTGACAATTAAATTACATGCATCTAAATTACTGTAATGTACCTCTTTCTATGATTAACAAAATTATTATAATACCCTTCTTAATAATTTACTAAAATATCATTCTTATCATAATTGGCCAAATTTATTATAATACCCCTACAACCATAATTATGCAATACCCTCCTACCATCATTTATCAAATTATTATAATATCCCTTCTGTAATTACAAAAATACCCTTTATATTATAATTTATCAAAATTATTATAATACTTTCTTATCATAATTACTTATGAAAATAAAAAAAAATTGTAACCAGAGCATAGTCGAATAGTATTTCTAGTGGGAAAAATTTTGGTCAATAATTTCTAAAAATATAAAAATTTATTTACACGAGATGTAATTTTCATATGAAAACATATAGATATCTTACGGTAAAAGTCCACTTATAAATAGATTTGTCCAAATATTGAGTTATCTGTTCAAACTTAAAAATTTGTCCAAAATTCAAAAGAATTTGATTATAAATTTTAGATCTTTTAAACGGGTTTGACCATAAATTTTAGATTTGTTTAAAAAATAATCCAAATCTTCGAGCATAACATTTAAGGTATAAATTCGATTTAATTTGATCTGAATAATTTTTATATGTTTTTATATTTATAAGTAGATTACATAAAAATAAATATGTTCTTAAATAATATATGTGTTCACATTAGTATCATATGTCAATATGGATCAATTTCATTCCAATATCAAATTAAATTAATAAAATCATTTTTAAATTTTATTTTGTTGATTATTTATTTTTTTTACAATCAATATTTATTATAAAAATTATTTTTATTTTTTAAAATTGAAATATGTATCGGTTTGAACGGGTCTCAATAACTCTTTTTAAAAATAGTTCGAACTTGGACACTAAAATTAGATATATATTTCGAGCTGAACGAACTTAAATGAATAAAAAATTTATTAATATTATGTCTAGACCATGCTCATGGACAGCTTGCTTATCTAATTTGGGTTTTGCATATTGACCATCAACCGCATGAAGTCGTTTCACACGCTAAAAAAAAAAAAAGAAGCCTTTTATACTCTCACAGTGATTTAATCTACATCAGACCTGACATGGCAGAAAGTTGCTTCCTACTCATCCGCCCATACCTTTGAGTGGATTTAACGATCCGCAAAGGTTTTTTCTTTCTTTTTATCTTTTGACCCCTTTTGGTGTATGACAATTACCAAACGTTTACAGTGCCAAGGTTTAATACTGGTCGGAAAGCAATTTGATTAGTTGCATACCGGCTGTTGGGTTTAAACAAAACCTCTCTCGCCTAACAATTCTTGGTGGTTAGGGAGGTTATTATGGGATAAACACGAACCTCTGAACTAAATCTAAAATCAAAGTTTCCAAAGACTAAAGACTTCCGGATGGTGTACCAATTGCACATTTCTTTTCCCAAGTAATATAAAGCTCAATAATCAAGAAGAAATGGATATGGAACTGATTAATAAATATCTTTGACCATTGATACTTCTTCCCTGGTTTCACAACTTTGACTATAGCAAATCCTACTTTCTACCATGTTGGTAAAACAGAGCAAGGACGGCAATATTTACAAGCAACACAACAACGATTTTAGGTTTTAGGCTGAGACCAGTGATTTCATATTACCACCATCTTTATAGAGTTATACATAACACAATAGCGAATGCGCATTAAAAACTCAGGTCCCCATGGTAAGATCTTTTTATGCCGCCTCTGCAAACCCAACTCTCATTTTACCATAATCAAACACGGTGTGGTAGCGACCCATGAAGACATCTCCCAAAATCCTGCATCAAACAAAGTGTGAGGAGAGAACCCAAAAACTATGACTTGAGATGGTTCAAGAATTGGTTAAGATAAAAGTATTAAGGCAAAGCTAAAATACCAGAGAGGCCCACGAGGAGGAGGAATATCCATGGCAGTAAAGCCACTGATGCACTGAGCTTCAGAGCCTTCACCCACCTTGAGGATGTACTGATTACGCCACCCGGGAAAAATTAGCGTTTGCACAACATATTATCAGTTGAACAAGTTTTCAATCATACATATATACTTAAAAAATTTTGACGAAGGACAATTTCATGAACATGTAATATATATATATATATATATATATATATATATATGCAGATGCAAAAGTCATCCCAGACAATGAAAACTAAAGAATAATAGTCCAATCTGAAACAGTCATATTGAGAACCTGTGTGAATCTGAACCTTGAGATACGAATGTTAACAGACTACTAACTGAAAATAAGGATGATTGTACCTCTTCTGGGGCAAGGTCAAAAACTTTGCCGCCAATAGTGAAGGAAACAGTAGGCATGGAAGAAAGACTTCCACAGTCAACAGCAGATTCTCCCATTGGGTTTGGCATTCGATCACAAAGCTGAATAAGTATCAAATGGAAGAATCAGCATTGGAAGGAACGCACTTACAAATTATTCAACAAGCATCAAGTCTATCACATGTCACCTGATCAACATAGTTCAATATGCGCTCTTGAGTCTGATTCTGCCTTAATTGGTTCTGCATCCACACAACTGCCATCTCACAAGCAGGGCACATAGCATCACGAACAATTCCAGATGATTTCCGATTGCTCTCATCCACCACACTCTCAATGCCCATGCTATACAAAAATATTCGAGCACCATTACTTCAGAGCTTTAATACAAAGTCATTAAGATCTTAATTAGTGAAAACACACACACAAAGACCTCAGAGCCTGACCTAACACCATGAGCACCATCAAAAGTGCACAATCCAATTTGGGAGCAGATTATCTGTGGTTGAGCCTGTTGGAAACAGTATGGGAAAAGCCAGTCACTAGGTGGAGCAAAGTAAAAAAGTTGAGAACAATCATGCGGCTGAAGATTACAACAAATGAATAAGAAAATTTACATTCAGAGTGAAAGTAGCATTCACCTGAGCTATGAGTAAATCCATTATGGTTTGCCCATATTGTTGAACCACTGACTTGCACTCCTGGCTAACCACTCCAGAGGCTCCAATTGCTTGGTTTATCATGGTAATCACAGTCTGAATCAAGACAAACAAACAATTGGAAATGACATCAATAACCAGGTTAACAAGTAACACAAACCATTATGCATTATTTAATCAGCAATATGAAATCTTTCTCCAAGTGATTATTCTCACTCTTTAAGAACAATACTTGAGAATGTCTTAACATTTATCTTTAGACACCATTATTACATAGCTAGAATAATTTTCCAATTTTGCCAACATTTAAAGCCCAGGTCAAAATGATTAAAAATCAACTAGCTAAATCTGTTAAACAAGAGACTGATCGAAAGACCCAAAAATGAAACATTACAGCTTACCGTTGGACCTACAAGCAAAGAAGTTCCAGAGTCTGCAATCGCTGCACAGCCGCCAGCACAATATCCTGAATAGAGTATGCCCAGGTCAGAACCACAAAGATATGTGCAAAGAACATGTTTTTGCTTAAAAAAAAGTAATTAAAGAGCTCAAGACTTTATTTAATCTCACTTTAAAAGTACTCTAGGCATTGAAAGGAACATACCAGTTGGTTTGTCACCAATAAGAACATCACCCATGTCAAACTATCCCAAAGAAAAGATAATTAAGAAAAATGAGAAAGATTAAATGATATATATATATATATATATATAAAGCATTTATCTGGCACATAACAATTTAAGTTTCAACCTGCCAATAGCCTTTTTGCGTTACAGGAACGTATGTGTGCTTGCCCTTGTAGTGGTTTGGATCAACCCCACCAAACACAATTTCACCACCCGCTTCTTCATCTACATTGCGGTTAAGCCAAAATGAAAATACCGGTTCCTTGATAAGACCTTGTTTGATTATGTTGTACCTATAAGACAAACAAGTAGTCGATGAGAAGCTCATAATATCAAGAAACATCTTAAATAGACAATAAAAATTAAAACCACAAACATACCACACTGGGACAGCATCCCCCACTGAAATCTCCTTGAACCCAAGTCCTAATATCCCATCAAATTTGGCCGCCAAAAATGTAACACCTGGCTCCTTAGTAGCCTCAATAAATTCCTAATAATGAAAATATTTTACTAGGTTACCTAATTCAAAGTTTCAAACTAGTAGATCATTCGCAAATGACTAAGAAGAAGATTAGCTCCGCTTACCTGATCTTTCACAACCAAGTCACCAACTTGAACATGATCATAACTAAAGAAACCAGAAATAGCTCCAGTGCCATATTGAATAGAAGCAGATTTCCCTACATCAAATATGATAATACAACTTCTGTATTATTTTAGCATCCATGGGATGAATAGACACCATAATGCTATATACCAAGTGAGCCAATAAGAAAACCATTATCTAAAGAAATTCATGCCTTATAATTTCATTAATAATAAGCCAGAAAAGCATGCATAATGTTATATGTTGCAAAGACCACCTTCCCACTTAAGTCCATCCTACCCCAACAAGGACCACCTTCAAGAATATCAGAGATAGACATGATTATTTTTGAAAAATTAAAACTTCAAATATAAGTATTCAAATGAATAAAATCAGGAACTTAAAAATTGTTCTTATGTCCTTAACATCAGGAAGAAACAAGTTTCTGAAACAATTATAAGTGCAATAAAAAAAGTAGAAGACATACCATTCTTCTTATAGGTACTTGACTCACTTGCCTTGTACCTGGAATGGAAGAAACACGCAACCTACACAGGAATGGAAAAACATAAATCCTGTGCCCTTAACCACGTTTGCTTTTCCAATTATCAAGGCAAATAATTTCATTTCCTATACATTAATAGTAAACATAAATGTAGGGGCTCACCGAGAAATAGCACTTAGTTGATGGTACCCACAGATTTGAGCTGCCTGTGTCAAATATCACAGTGAACTTTTGTGGTGGAGTTCCAACACCAATCTCACCATAGTACTGAGCATCCATGTAGTTCTTCAATGCAACAATATCAGTCTCCTCAAAGTCTCCAAGATTATTACGGAAACGATACTTTTTAATAATAGATGCTCTGAGAGCCTCTCGATCCTTGGACTCAAGCTGGGAAGCAAGCCGGTTGTTTGGATCCAATTTTATCTTTTTAAGCCCAATTCTAACCAATTCATCATTGGATGCATTTACCACATAAAACAACAGGGACGAGATGAACACTGACAGCACAACCACATTGACAGTCGTTCCCATATTAACCTATAAACCACCATTGACCACTCAATTGTTAGAAAAACAGATAAAAAGACAAAGAAGAAATATATGCATGTATGAAGCAATGCTAATATCAACACCATCCGCCATATCTTTGAACCCGGCAAGTTATAAAAAACTTGTAACTTTAAAAACACCTTAAATGTATTCTTTTTTTTTTTTTTTTTTTTTTTCTGTTTTAATTAGTTTCCTACACACAAAACTAAAAAAAAATAAAGGTCTTTCATTTTTAAACTGCTATAGCCAGTTAGCAACAAGAGAAAACAGAGGTCAACAAATATTTAATGCTTAAAATTTCATACTTGATCCTAATCCCATCAGCTCAATCAAATTGAGTCCTCATTTCCCGTCAAGCAAAGAACTAAAGTAGTTAGTAAATAAACCTTTATTAAAAAATTTCCACATTCGGTGAAGAAAAAAAATGAGTAAAAAGAACTCTCATTTAGCAGCAAACAAGCAAAAATAAAAATTACTGAAATTTCGCATTCAAGCCTTAACTAAATACTATCAGCATTTAGCAACCAAACAAACAATAAACTACTAAGAAGCAGTGCGGTGCAACAGTAAAAACTCAAAAAGATCGATCAGAAATAAAACGAAGAAAATTTGATGAAAGTCTTGAAAGCTATCATTGTAGAAACATCAAAAGGCCAAAAAAAAAAAACTTATGATTGAAGCTTCCACTCCTCCAAGAATCATCAACATAATCCGATCAACAAAATAGCATAAAATACTATAATACCAAACAAAATGAAAAATGTTAAAATTAAAAAGAAAATGGAGGATCGAGTCGGAACAATGCTCACCGAAATATTGAGACCGCTTAGGCAAAAGCATACAAGAGAAAGGAAAGTTGGTGATGAGAAAAAAGAAACAGAAAGAATATATAGGGTGTGAGAGCCAGTAGGAAGAAACAGAGAGAGGTACCCGAAAGCTACCTGTCATTTTCCTAAACCCTGTGGGGCCCAGCTCAGCAAACCTTATATAATCCGGTTTTTCAGCTGATACTTACTTTTTAAAATCTGAGCCGTTCTTCATTTTTCAACAGCTGGCGTTTAACGGTTAGATAAAATATGAGATGATGTCGAGGCACACGATTTGCTCGTTTCTCGGACCTCCAAACATAGACAAAGAACAGCATAAGTTGATGTTGACGATTCCATGCTTCCCGAGCTGGCGTTTCAACGCTTTATCTTTGTGGGTAAATACCGTTGATTAAAAAATGGGCGGTTGTTATGATGGAGAAGATTCGGGGGGTCGAGGTTTACAAAAAACAAAATTAATTGATTTTAATTCAAAACTGAAAAATGATTACGTGGCAGGAAAGCATGAGTTTTAGATAGTTTGTCACGCCACACCTGCTCCATATATCTTTCATTGCTTGCCTCGTTTAACAAGTTTTGTTTTTGTTTTGTTGCATTAGTGAGAGAAAGAGAGAGAGATGGGGTGGATTTTTTATAGTTAATTTTGTGGGAATTTTCATTGAAAACAAAAATTTGGCAAGTCATGTACTCAAAACCAAAGATAATGAAAGCATATCAATGATTCATGAAGCTAACAATGGGCAAATTGATTAAAGAGAAGGATGTTGCCAACAAGCAAAGCTTTTTTGGAGGAGCATGTTTAATAATAAAGGCATGAATATGATGATTTACAACAGTTCAAATTGAAGGTGTTGCCACCAAGCAAAGCTTTTTCCACATATTGGAAGTGTTGGGTACCTCTCCCTTTCTTTTCTGGGTAGCTCAATGTGAATTAAAAACCAACCAAAAAATGAACTAATTGAGAGTTCCATGAAGTTAAAAATATGCATCTGTATTTAAAATTGCTTAGCCTCATCTTTAATTAATCTATACTGCAAAACAATGTGGTCATCAAATTTGATGAATTGACAAATGCATATCTCTGCGTGAACGTATTATGATTGTTCATTGCTATTAGAATGATGTTTTGGACTTTTAGTATTTGGGCCTATGACTCCAGGAGCCGAGGACATTTAGAGCCCATACAGTTTCCTTGAGCTTCGACCTAGATCATCATGTTGAGAGGGCCTGAACTTTTGTATGGCCCTAATAATGAAAAAGTCTACTAACCGTTTTCCCTATAGCTGATCTCTGTTTCTAGATAGCAGCCTCGGGCCTTGTTCATCATCTGGTTTATCAATCAGTCTCCCGAAAACCCAAACCAAATGTCACGTCCCCAAAAACAATATTTTGGCAAATCGGTGACAAAATAATTATTTTTTTTCGTTTTTGTTGAAGGGTAGTGGTTGCCTTTAACGTTTCCCGTTCACTCTTGTCAGTAAGGTTACGGCTGATTTAGATTGCTTTTGAACCGTGCATGGTCGTCCTCGGATACTTGGAATTTCGAAGAACGTTATGGAAGAAATAATAAGCAAAGTTGACAATTGATGTATTCGTATCATCTGCACAAAATTTTCTCAAATAATTAAAGAATATATTTATCTGAATTTTCACCGAAAAGACTAAGAACATGTTAAAAACCTGTGCTTTTTATTCTGTACTGTCTGTCATAGACTTTTTTCATCTTGTCCCCATTTTAATCGTCAAAAGATTTTTTCCCCCCCTATAGAAAATGCCTATATGTGATGATAAAAGCTAGGAAGGTTACATTGAAAAGAGGTGATGGGTTCAAAAGCCGTGAACAAGCAGTAGCTGTAATGAATTACTTTGGAAAAATACTCTCATATGCCATACAAATCCGCTGATACTTTTGGGCTAAAAATCAAAGGAGGCGGAATTTTCTACACAATTTCTTTTGCCGTCAGGAAGAGAGAACGTGGTGATCAATTAAAAAAGTCTAAAATGGCAGACCAATCCCATAAAATCAGTGTATGAAAGGTATCTTGGTATGGTTGTAGGAAGTAATGTAGTGGAAATTCTTTCACTGGAGTCCACGGTCCACCCTCACTCGCCAATTTGTCCAAGAAAGTCTATGGCCGTTCTTTTACTTCGACGCTGTGACACCACGATGCATCCATCAGTGACCAGCTGCTCCCTCTCTTCCAAATTTCAACTTTACGGGTAAAAACATGTCCTATCAGAGAAAACCAAAACATTGATTTGAAACCCTTTTGGTGAATCTCTCACATTATGCATAGCTGTATTGCTGCTGTTCCCGTTTGGAACTTGTTGGGGGAATCATTTGCCTTCCATAAGAAGGGTTGAAATTTGTGGTCGAAGCTAATACGCATAATCGTTTGCATGTAATTACTAATAAGCATATTAATCCTCATCATCATGTTTTGTATGATTGATGGTCTATCGAACAAGCTGCTGCGATGAAAAATCGGTACATTTTGACACATGCAAGATGCGCATATAATTTTTATTTTTAAAAATTTAATTTAATAAATAATTTTTTAGATAATAATAATAATAATAAAATTCTAATAGTTTAATTTTGATTTTTGTATGTATAAGTAAAATTTGATAATTTTGATATAATTTTGATTTTAATAATCTTTGATTTTTTTTATTACTTTTCTATTAAAAATTTCATAACCGTTAATAAAATTTTGGTAATTTTTAATATAATTTTGGTAATTTTTTATATTAGTTTAGTAATTTATGATTTTTTAACCATTGATATAATTTTGATAATCTTTTAATGTAATTTTGATAATCTTTCATATAATTTTGGTAATTTATAATATACTTTTGATAATTATTTATAAAATTTGTGCCATCATAAATCTAACAATTGATTCCTATGCAGAGTGCGAATTTCATTCTAGTTTAAGATAATTTTTTTATATAATAATATTAATATTTCATTCAAATTTAAAATTTTTTTACTAATTTTTTATTAAATAAGTTCATGATAAATTTGTCTTAGTCTTCCAAAATGAAAGTTCTAATTTCATTTATGCTACTAATCAAAATTCAATCCCTAACATCTTAAAATATATAAAAAAATGTTATCAATAATTGATAATTAAATTATTATTGATTTATTATTATATAATAAATGATTTACTACTAAGCTATCAAAGATTTACTAGTAAATTATCAATAATTCACTATTAATTTATGAATGATTTATTACTAAATTATTCATGATTTACTATTAAATTATTGATGATTTATTATAAAATTATAACTTATTTACTACTAATTTATAGATGATTTACTTCAAAATTATTAATGAATAACTAATTTACTACTAAATTATCATTGATTTATAACTAAATTATTAGTGATTTACTATTACTAAGTTATCAATAATTTCCTATTAATTATCAATGATTTAGTAATATGTTATTATGCATTTACAATTATATTATCATTTATATACTACTTAATTTTCTATTATTTACTATAAAATTATCACAAAGTTTTATTAAATTATTCATAATTCATTCTCAATTTATTAATGATTTCTATTAAATTATCCATAATTTATTTTTAAATTATCACTGGTTAACTATTAAGTTCTTCATAAGTTGCTGCTAACTCATATTGATTTATTTTTAAGTTTTCTATGATTAGCTACTAAATTATAATTGATTTACTAGTAAATTATTTATGATTTACTACTAAATTTATCAATTAATTATTATTAAACTAAAACTTATTTACTATTAAGTTATCGTTGATTTATTACTAAGTTATCAACGATTAACTACTAAGTTATCATTTTTTATTAAGCTATCCTTGATTTATGTTGTTATCCATTTACAACTATAAAATATAGAATTTAAAAAGTCTACTAAAAAAATATGAGATAAATTTTTTATATATATAGTACTAGTATTACTTCATTCAAATTTAATTTTTTTACTAATTTTTTTATTAAATAGGTTCATGATAAATTTATTCTAACTCTCAGGTTAAAAGTTCTCATTTCATTTCTGCTTGTAACTAGACTTAAATTCCTCATAATTTCAAATATAAAAATTTATCAATAATTGATAATTAAGTTACTATTAATTTACTACTATGTTTTCAATTATTTACTAATAAATTATGAATGATTTATCATTAAATTATGAATGATTTATCATTAAGTTATAAATGATTTACTATTAAATTATTGATGATTTATTGTCAAGTTATTGATGATTAATTATAAAATTACAACAATTTATTATAAAGTTGTCATTGATTAATTAATTTATTATTAAATTATCACTGATTTACAACAATGTTATTAGTAATTTACCACCACATTAGTTGTGATTTAGTAGTAAAATTTCAATTTACTACTAAATATCAATAATTTATTACTAAATTATCAATTATTTACTATTATATTATTATGTACTTACTATTATATTATCATCAATTTACTACTTAATTTATGATTATTTATTACAAAGTTATTATCGATTTAGTACTAAATTATCCATAATTTCCATTAAGTTATCATTGATTAATTATTCTCTATTGATTTATTTTTAAATTCTCAATGATTAACTACTAAATTGTCAATTATTTACTATTAAGTTATCATTGATTTATCACTAAGTTATTTATGATTTTTTACTGTCAATTAATTACTTTAAACCAAGATTGATTTACTATTAAATTATCACTAACTAAATTATCAATAATTTACCTCTAAGTTATCACTTCTTTTGATATTATTCTTATTACCATTATTCAAAATGACTTTATGAATATTTTGTTGCCAACCAACTTCTCAATTTGAAAAGAAGGAGTCATAATAACCCAAATAATGTTTAACTCAATATTATTTTTCTAAATAAGTATGAACTATGATATCTTTTTTAAATGAAATATTTAGTTGTTTTTTTTAACCTATATAGCATCAACTTAATCAGCAAATAAATGATTATAAACTCGTAAATCTAAATTAATATTTTTGTAATATGAATTTCAATATTCTTAAAAAAAATATATTCTTTAATCTCTGTAAAACTTAGGTATAAGAATTTTTTTTTCTAAAATTATCATTAGTATCTCCATAACTTTTGCACTTAAATTTTCATTATGTTGTGTTTTCATTTTATTCTAAAATTTATTACTGGTGTTATAAAAGTATAACTAAAACTAAAAATAACATGATCAACCAACTCAAACATGAAACAATTCAAAACTCAAATTAAATATACATAATTTTTTTATTCATTTTAAATTTTAATTTAATTAAAAAGTTAATATAATATACAAAATTATAAAACAAACAAAATTAACTCAATTTTCAATTTATTGTAAGAAGTCAATAACTTGTTATTTAAAACTTGGAATGATTGAATATAACCAAAAATTAAATTTAAATAGTAATCCAATTAGAATCTAATATATATTTTTTTCATACTCTGTAACAATTTAAACATTCTTGTTTAAGTTTTTTTCCTTCATCTTCAATGTTTCGTTTTTATTGTCTTTGTGATAGAATTAGTTAATTAATTTTTAAGAACAATTGTAAAGTGAAATTATAATTATAAGTATAGTATACTTCTTATTTATTAGGATTTAAGATGATTTGCATCTAGATTTTTAAACAAAATGAAATATGTACCAAGTTCATAATTTTAATGTTAAACAAGTATGAAAATAATCATTAATATTGTATACTAAAAGTATACAATGAAATACTTTTTTTTGTTTAAAAGTATGAAAATAATCATTAATATTGTAATTGTTAAACAAGTTCATAATTTTAATGTTATTTAAAGATAATAATTTATAAAATATTAGTAATATTTATTTATTTTATACTAAAATATAATTAACTTAATGAATACATTAATAATAGATAAATTAATTTTAATAATATAAATTATATAAAAAATATTTGAATTAGAAAATAAAACTAATATATTAAATTCATAATAAAAGAAAAACAAAAAAATTTATAATATATAAAATATTAAAAAAGTAAAAAAAAAAACATAATTTCTTTTTAAACTTATTACATTTAATATTAATTTTAAAATATAAAATTTATAATATAAAATAATTACAATTTTAAGAGTAAGCAAGTTTTAAATTTACATATTAAATGGGTAATATTGAACATTGTAAATTTTATATATCACTTCACCTCAGTAATAAAAGTTTTTTAATCTTTTGTATAAGAATTAAATCACCCTCTAAGATAATGATCTGATCACTCTCGGTGATCCAAGATCATAGTTACATAGGATCATCAAGTGCTAATCAAACACAGTGATCTAATTATGTAATACCTAAAAAAAAAAAGGGACTATTTTAAGTATTTTTATAAGTGGGGGACTCTTTAATAAAAATGAAAAGTGCAGAGGACTTATTGATAAATAATCTAATTTTTTTATTAATAGAGTTAACTTTTCAGTTTTCAGTCGACAATTAGTCGTAATAAAAATAGAAACTTATTTCTCATATGTTTTTTATACAGAAAAGATCAATTGAAGGATTTCAAGTGAAGAGAAGAACAAATCTACAAGGAAAAATTATCTGTTAGAGGTGAGTAAATAATCTTTTTTAATTTTTGGAGTATTAATGGTTAAGTCTTAAGGTGTAAATTATAATCGAGAAATTCTAAAATTTTAGAGTTTCCATTATCCCTCTTTGCGCATATGATTTAGACTTTAATTAGAGTCAAGTTAAGTGTTGAGAAAGTTGGTAATGTGAATTTATTGCTGAAACAAAAATTTGATGGGAATAGAAAGGAAAATCTTTGTTTCGTATAAATTCTGATATGAATCATGTGTTTGTAGTGATGAATTAAGGTTATATTTTGTATTAAAAGGTTAAATACTACTATGATTACTATATATGGTTGGAAAGCATGTTGAATCTACTTTCTAATGAAACAAACGGGAGTCAAATTCGAGTTCTCTATGAAGAGTTATCCAATTTTTACCTAAGGAGGTGCAAGCTGCCTAGTAGCAGCAATAAGGGGGAATTACGGAATTTCCCTAAATTTTTATACAAGGATTTACAGTTTAAGCCATATATGTTTGGAAAGCCTATCGAGTCTACTTTCCAATGAAATAAGCGAAATTGAATTTGGAGTTACTTATGAATAAATATGTAATTTTTATGAAAAGGTATACAGGTTGTCTGACAGCAGCATATGACGTGGATTACAAAAATTGTTATAATTAATCCACAATGAATCACGAGATGAGCCATATATGGTTAGAAAGTTGTCGAGTCTAGTTTCTAACGCATTAATAAGATTTTAATTTCGAATTGGATATCTTGAGTTATGGTTGTTTTAGTGAAAGTAGCGCAGACTGCCAGAATTAATTACTCGAGTTATTACTTGTTTAACTTAATTGTTTTGGTATAAGTGGCTTCAAATGGGTTGATTAATTATTGTTATGTTAGAATTATCTTGAATAGGCCACTAAATTTTGAGGGAAAAAAATTAGGTTGTGAAATCAGAAGAAGGTAAGTAGAATCTCACACACTTTGCTTGTTTTCGAAACCATGTATATATGTATTTAATTGAATGAATATTTTATTTCATTATTTTCAATGTATGAAAATAGGATCAAGCATATGATTATTTTGTGTTTCTTTATATAAACGATGGATCATGCTTATGAATGAAATGAGAAAATGATTTATGTTTAAAGAACGATTTTGTGATAACTACGTTTTTACATCCCTAAGAAGTGGGATCATCGATACCAGAACTAGTTCTATGACCCTGGCTAATGGGTAATAGTAGTTAGCAAAGACATGATCATATGACTCTGGCTAACGGGTAATAGTAGTTAGCGTAAGCCCTGGCTAACGAGTTATAATAGTTAGCAATGATCATGAGAATAAAATTATCGATACGGTCAATGTCACGGGTTATAGCAGTGATCGTAGCTAACGATTTGAATGATGATGATGATTTACGATGATTTTTAATGATTGATCCATGATTTGGTTTGACTACGATATTTGAATGATAACATATTTTACAATGATTTATGAATTTATGAAATGTTTGACAGAACGATGATATTGAGATGTTTTGACATTATGATTTGATAAATGTTTTGAATGATCTATATGACATGTATGAAAATGATGTTTGATCCGGTAAGGTGTGTGAGCCTTTACTTACTGAGCTGTGGTTTGCTCATTCCCTATTTTTTTTTTTTTTTTTTACAGATGTTATGAATGATAAGTATGATTACCTTAAGAAAAGCTAGAAGAATCGAGCATTGGAGAACTACTTAGAAATATAGGATTTTATGAAGAATTGTTTATTTTAGTTGTAATACTCTACTTTGAACCTTTGGAGACTTGTTATCTAGCTATGTTACTTAATGAGAACATTTTATATTTGAGAGTTGTTTAATGGTTATTGATTAGGCTTCGTTTTGCTTTGGAATTTTACTTCAAGGTAATATGACCGTGTTATGCCTCGATTCGGGGTGTGACAAATTACCATGCATAGATCACTATAGTTTTTTAAGTAATCATCTCATACCAAATACTACCTTAAAAAAATTCTAATTCTCAAAATAATAAACTTGTTATGTAGCAACTATATGATTTATAATGATTTTATTTTCAATATTAACAACATAATTTTAATGAATAAATGTAACATTGGCGGTTGTAAAAAAAATGTAATTTAGCATAAACATATTAAAAAGACTATTCTAATAAATTTTTTCATATTTTGAAAATTTTTAAAAAATAATTAATCTTACTTCACTTGATAATTTTTACTTAGAATAATTCATATTAGAGCTTTCAAGCACCTAGATGACAAACAAAAGTGAGCAATCTAATACTTTTGAGAAAGATTAAATCATTTTCAAATAGAAAATAGTCAAGGTAAATAATTCTTGTGGCAATTTGATCTTGAATTATTGGTAACTCTATCACCTCCTAAATTATCTAATTCTATAGGTGGTAACTCCAATTAAAGTGTTCAAAATATTCAATGAATTACATAGTGTTAATTATTGGTAAAATATACATGTAATTGATTTGATATTAGTTTTTGTTCATGAAAATAACAATTATTAAATTCTAGAGAAAAAAATACAAAAGATAAATTAATTATAGAGGCCGGGTTAAGTTATAAGAATGATATATATTAAAAAATTATTTTAAGTAACTAAAATGAGTTAATTATGTTATCAATAATCAAATGGTTTGCACAAAAAATGATCAAATGATCAACTCATAAAACATATAAATAATAAAATCATTAATATAACTATATAGTTAGCAAATCAATTGAAACAAAAAATTGAAAGGCAAAAAATAGAAAAAAAAAGTATGTTTTAATAGTTTAATTATGATTATCTTTAATGAATTTATATATCAACATAAATTACATGTGCAATTGTTTTTACAACAAAAAAAAAAATTCAATATAATTATCTTATTGCTATGCACATTAATAAGTTTTTATCTTTTTTTTTTTGGTATTTTTTTATGTGAAAATCATATTTTGTTTCTTAATTTGAGTCTAATTAAAAAAATCATTTAAATTAAAATTTATAAAAAATTTTTACTAATAGTATTTTAATCAATTACTTTCAATATTTTTGGAATTAAAATTTTGTCAAAAGTATTTTAGTCAATCATGTTTAATTGATGGCTAAAGAATCACGTTTACCATTTTTGTGTCTAATTATAAAAAAGAAAATTCATTTAAACTAAAATTTATAAAAAATTTACTAAAAGTATTTTAATCAATTACTTTTAACACATTTGAAACTAAAATTTTAAAATTTGAAGTAAATTAATTTTACATAAAGTCTCTTTTTAATTTTAGTTGAGTTAAATCAAACTTAAATAAATTAATAAAAGTTATATATATTTAAAAATAATTTTATTAATTTAAAATTTTATTAAAATACTTAGATCAATCACTTATAACGCCATTGGAGTTCACATTTTAAATTTTAGAAAATAAATATATTTACCTGTATTAAAAAGGAGCTAAAAATTCATTGTTAATATTATTAATTGGCTTCGATCCTAATAGTCTATGTTAGTCATAAGCATATTACAATATGAGAAAAATGTCTTGTAAAACATATAAGTTATATATATATATATCTCTCTCTCTCTCTCTCTCTCTCTCTCTCTCTCTCTCTCTCTCTCTCTTAAGATTTAGAGAAACAATTTCATAAAGAATCCAACTAATTTTTGACATGTTTTTTTAAATTTAAATTAAATAAATTAAACTATGTATAAAAATAAATTTACAAAGCATGAACAAATAATAAAAAGAGTATCTATTTGAAGATAGATTTTTTTAATCAAACCTCTATCTTAATTGTAGGATACACTTTTTATTTTTATTTAAATTCCAAAAATTTAAAATTATTAAAATAATAATAAATAAAACACACATGTATATTCAATTACTTCTAAAACATAATAACAAATTCTAATAATAAAAAAAAAATAAAACAATGCAAAATTTGACCATGCATTGATGTTTATACAGTTTCAGTGTTTTGTTTGCTTATGAAAACCAAATCGAAAGTATAATTAAAATTTTATGTTTTGATTTTAAGGCAAGTTTTTCTACCATATTAAACTTTATGCTGGTCTTACCTCTACATCAATTATTTATAGCAATGAACAAGGAAACAATAAAAACATGAGAGAAATGCTATTGAAGGATGGCTAATTAATTAAGCTGGCAAAAAATGAAAAATCAACTATGATTAATCAATATTTCTATGTTATATAAAAAAAGTTAATAACAGTAAAAAAGTTTAATAATAAAAAATAATTAAAACTAAAATTTATTAAAAATATTATTAAGGATATTTTAGTCACTCATTTGTAATACTTTAGGAATTAAATTTTTTTTGAAGGTATTTTAATCAATCATTTTTAATATTTTTGGATTTCTTACTTTTATATATAAATAAAAAGGGATCGATTTACACAATGTAAAATTAAAAAAATTTATATATTTTTATAACTATTGATTTTAATATATCTAAAAAATGAGAAAGATGAGAGCAAAAAGTAAAAAAGAATTTAATCTTATCCCTTAGATATGTTAAAATCAATTATTAAAAAAACGTCATACTTACACAATGTAAAATTAAAAAAATTTATATATTTTTATAACCATTGATTTTAATATATCTAAAGAATGAGAAAGATGAGAGCAAAAAGTAAAAAAGAATTTAATCTTATCCCTTAGATATGTTAAAATCAATTATTAAAAAAACGTCATACTTTTTTAATTATACTATATAAGTTGATAACTTCTCTCTCTCTCTCTCTATATATATATATATATATATATTAGATGATTTTTTGAATAATAAGCTTTTAAATTAAACCCATTTAATGATCTAATTAATCTTTTTGGATTGTATATTAAATACTGGTGCTTTCTTAGCTCAAGATAAGATTCCATAATCCTTAATGGCAAAAGTATACCAGAATTTCAAACTTAATTTTTTTAAATAATATATAAAAACAAATCACCTATAATAATTGTAATACAATTAATTTTATAAATAATGAAACCTTACCAAAATTTTATTTTGATTAAACAATTATAGTAATTTAATAAAAAAATTATAAATAATATGCTCTTGTAATATATAAGAGCTAGTGCCGCATTGTTAAACATTTATCTTCCTTGATTATTACCAATTTAGAGGGAAACATCCTTGCCAAATACCTTAATAATCCAAAAATAATTTTTAGTCAAATGAAGATAATGAAAGTGATTGATACGTTCAATTAGGTGCAGGTCATCATCAACTAATTTTAGTCTTCACTACTAGTTTTCTCTGTTTCTGCTTATATTAATATTATTCCTTATCTTGTAAAAATCAACTTATTAATTGCTGTTTGAAATGTTTAACATTACTTATCATGCATATCTCACCTGTTAACTCAAGGCCAACAAAACCTGACCTCATGATAGAATTTTTTTCTATTAGTTAATTAATAGGGCTACCTACTTATTGGTGAATTCCACCACAAAACAAGCATGAAAGCAAAAGAAACAGGTGGGTTTTGGATTCTCTTTTGTTAGGTCCATTTAGTTTTTCCTTTCTGCACTACACAACCACAAGAAGACAGGCATTGAATGCAGTGAGTTAATATTGCAGTTGGCTTGACAAATTAATTATGGCAACCTCGCTCTTTGGTATCACCCCCATTAAATAATTATTCCAAGGGGGTTTGTCAAATATATGTAGGCAATGAATGACTCTCATCCTTGACGGTCATTAAAAGTTTTTGAAAATAAGGGTACTTAAGATTCCTAACGTCTCAAAGATAACTTGTCCTTATAAAGAAAGCACTCAGGTTTTTAATTATACGAAAAAACTTGAGCCCTTCCTTCCAATTGGTTGCAACTAATTGGTTTTAGATTTAATTAATAATTATTCCTTAATTTTCAAACTACTTACTTATTGCGAAAAAAAAAAAGAAAATAAAAACTAAATGGCTAATATTCATGCAAAAAAAAAAAAATGAAGCTTCTATATACGGGCAATTAAAGCAAATAATCTCAAAGTTATATCATGTATACACACACATACTCGTCTAACACATATGAATGTGTGAAAATCTTGTTTAAGAAAACAAGAAGTAACCAAAAGGGTTTAACTCTTTTTTTTTTTTTTTCGTTTTAATTAAAGGCAAAAGATTAAACGAAATAAGTTAGATTTTAATTGCGGATATGTGGTAGATAAGTGTAATTAACTAATTAGTATTATATAATTAACTTGTTAGATTAAACTATAGTGTGAAAAGTATCGGTACGTTATTTGTTAGCCTCAAATGGCCAATGTATTTTCACCAATAATGTTGATTTTGTTTTGATTTTTGGTTTGAAATCTTTGATAGTTTAGTGTGAAGGAGAACTGTTGACATTTGATATGCTTTTCTTAGCTACTTCCCTAAGCCACCTACGTATTCCCATTATGCATCTAATTTATATCTTACTTGTAACCAATTCTTCCTTTCTTTTTTTTAATATTTTCTTCAGTATCAAATCACAAAGTTATTGATTTTGTAGGTGGGAAGCCTTGAAAGATTTTTTTTTTCAAAATTTTTTTTGAGATAAATAAATTATTTAATATTTCAAATCAAGATAAGATGTGTTATATATGATAGTTTAAAATAAGTGATTGTAGGTTATACATTCAAGATGATCCAAACAAATAATCATCGATAGAATTCGAACCTAAAATCTCTTTGTCAATGAGAATGAACTCTATTTAATTGAGTCAACTACTTATTGATTGAAATAAGAGAAGTGAATTTTTAATAAATATTTATGAATTGGCTGTTGCATTATCTGAATTTTTAATTATAAATTGATATTAGTGTGCAAGCAAAGGTTGATTGAAATAAGTGGAGTGAAATTGTAGTAAAACAGCATTAAAATTAGATACTGCTACGAAGTTACTTAAGGGAATAAGCAAGTATAAATCATGGCATTTAATCAAAAGTTTTATGTACATTGAAAACTATACACGTTTTTTTATTTCAAATAATTAATAGAAAAAATTTATTTCAAGTTAATTTGTAAATTTTATATATAGTGTATATATAGTAGAATGAAGAGAGAAAGCCAATTAAAGAATATTATAATATGTAATAATGATTTTATAATGTCACATTAGTAAATAAATCTTGTATATATAAAGGTCTCTACTGTTTGCCATGCGTCAGTTTTTTTTTTTTTTTTAATTTTCTTTCTCTTTAGGCAACAAGTGTCATTTTATTGTTTCTTTTTTTACTTTTCTAAAATATATTTTTTAATTAAAAAATTTTATTTTCTTATAGTTGGCTCCAATATTTTTTATGAGATAAATTTTTTTCTTCTATTTCCTTTTTTTAATTTAATTTTTTTATACATGTTCTTTTTATATATTTTATTATTTTAAAACTTATTTTACGAGGCTCATTTTTTACCTACTTTTTATTTGTTTTTTAAGCTTTTTTTTCCTTTTTATATATTTTATTTTTAACGAATCCCAATTTTTTTTTTTTGACTCACTTTTTTGTTTTGTGTGTTTTTTTTTTTTTTTAATTTTTTATACTTTATAAAATTTTTAAATGTCGTACCCACTTTCCATTACATTTCATATGGGACCTATTTTATTTTAAAATTTTTTTGGTTTGATGTTACGTATCTTTTATTTATTTTTTAAAAATAATTGATAAATATATATTTTTTTTTTGTTTGGACTCACTTAATACCAATTTTTTCACTTTTAAAAAACTTAATTAATCTATTTTATATTTTATATTTTTTTTGTTAAACCTATTTGATAACAAAGATACGTCGTGTGTTTTTTTCAGTAATAACTTTTTCTCATTTTCTATTTTTTTATATATTTAATAAATAATTTTTTAGATTTCATTTTTGTAGTAATTCACTTAATATTAAAGATATTTTACATGTCAAGTAATTTGATTTTTCTTTTTAATCTTTTTTCCTTTTTTAAAATTTTCCTTTTTATTTAATAAATATTTTAAAATATTTTGAATTTTTTAATGTTGGGCCTATTTGAATTATTATTAAAAATATATTTTTTGAGTTACCTTTTTTTTTTTTTTTTAAGTTTTGATTCATCCGGATTTAATAAGTTTGTTTTTTAAATTTTGGTTTAGATTTTTTTTTCAAAAATCAGGGTTAAGTCTAATATGTTTTTATGGCGTTTAGTCTATCTATATAATATATAAATATATTTTATTATTTATTTAAATTTAAATTTAAATATATTATATTAATAATATATATATTTAATTATTTATTTAATTTTATATTTATATATATGAACTATATTAATAAAATTATTATTTAAGACCTTAATTTAATAAAAATACTATACTTATTCATAATTAAGATGTAATCCATCTATTTATCTATCAATTATATAAATTTTATTCATTTTGACTTTTATTTAATCCTCATCTAAAATGTGGCCATGACAATTTATATTTATTTCTTTTTTTATTTTTTTTCCAATCTTCTGGATTTTTTAAATTTCTTTTAATTTAGATAAATTAAAAAAAAGCAATAGAGACTTAATTTATTTTTTTTTTTAATTTTTAATTTGATAAATTTTACAACAAAATATCTTAATAAAAAAAGATAATAAAATAATTTATATCTGATATATTTTAATTTGATTCGACTCGATTATATATAAATTTTCTTTAGTTTTTTTGATAGAATTCATTTGATATTATTCATTAAAACTTTTTTATCTTTTTTTTAATAAAAATATATAATTTTGTAAAGAAAATAACAAATTAAGTATCACGTGGCATCTGGATTGTGTTTTTGATATTATTCATTAAAACTTTTTTATCTTTTTTTTTTAATAAAAATATATAATTTTGTAAAGAAAATATCAAATGAAGTATCACGTGGCATCTGGATTGTGTTTTTGCCCTTTTCCTTTTTTAGTTTTTTTAATTTAAAAAAAATACAAAGTGGTCAGTATCCACATGGGATTCTATTTTAATTCTGTTCTTTTTTCCTGCCTTGGATTTTTTTTCTTTTTTTTCCTTTTACTTTTTTTTTTTTTTTTAAATTTTTTTAAATAAAATCTTGTACAATTATCTATACAATAAATCCGTTTATCTTTCCATCCTTACATTAAAGGTCAGAAGATTTTAGCAACAACTAGATATCCATGTGCCACCTTCATTAGCACATTTTTATTTTTATTTTTATTTTTTTGTTTTTCCTTTTTTTTCAATTTCCTTTTTACCCTTTTCATTTTTAATTTTTATATTAGATAAATTTTATAAAAAAATTAATATCAACTAAGGTGATCATTTATCATTTTTATTTATTTTTTATTTATTTTATATATTTTAATTAAATAAATTTTACAATAAAATAAATCAATTGATATATATGAATGATAAAATAATTAATATTTGATGAGTTTTAATCTGTCATGATTCGGTATAAGTATTTTTATAAAAAAAATTGATCTTGAATCGCATCAAGTTGACTTTTTTTCAGGAAAGTGGAGATGGCCTTAAAGTGAAATTATGATACTTTGCCCAAACCATCTCGTAATATATATAAAAGTATATATATTATTTATTTATTTTTATTTTTATATTTTATATTAATAAAGTTATTATTTGATATTTTAATTTAAGATATTAACATTTTAATATAAATTTGAATGTTCACATTACACCTCAATGATATCTTTATCTTTTTTTTGTTTATTTTTGTTTATAATTTATTATTAATAAAGTTATTATTTGATAATTTAATTTAAGAGATTAATATTTTAAACTTAATTAGGAGTCCAATAATGCCGGATGAGCTCCCTTTTCTCCTTTTTCATTTTTTTTTTGTTTTTACAATTTTTTAATTAAATTAATTTTGTTAAAAAAAAGGTCAATAGAGTGTCCACATAGCACCCTATCTATTTTTTTTTATCTTTTTTTTTCTTTATCTTATGTTTTAATCAGATAAATTTTGTAAAAAAGGTACTAATTGATGTAGATATAAAAATAATTCGTATTCGGTAGATTTATATCCATAGTGATTTGATAGGGGATAAATTTTTTTTGTTTATATTATATAGATTTGTAATTGAATATTAAAAGCATTACTATTTACAATTATTTTTATTTAATTTTTTTTATATTTTTTCTACTTCAATAATCGTTACTCCTATTAAAAATATAAAAAATATATACATAATTTTTTAATTCATTAAATTTACAATAAACATTAATTTTTTCAATCATTAAATTTATAATAAACATTATTGTGTAAGAACAACCAAAAAAAATTCTATCCACAGCAAAACCCGAACCAATATCTAGTATATTTAAAAGCTGCAAAAGACGACCAAAGAAAGTTTTGGTGGGAGGAGGACTGACTGAATTAATTACAAGAAGAACATGGATTGTGGTTGATCGATCTTTGAAAGAGAGGAGCGTAAAGATTGCAGTTAGGAAGTATATATTACCTGCATCCGTTGACAACCACTAATATTTTGAGCTTGGACAAGGTCTGAAAAATTTACATATTTAACAGCTTTGTATAACCTATCTTATAATAATATTTTACATGATCCTTCAAGTTCTTGATCGATCCAAGGAAAATTATTCGATCCAAATCAAGCGTACGTGTGTATGGAGGGAAATTCTTGTACACTTGAAAAAAAAATACTTTCTTCTTTTCATTTTCTTAGGTGATATGTCAGTGTATTTTGTTAGAAATTCAGAACAAGAAATTGAGTTGGCAAGCAGTTATACTAGACAATTGTATAATATTGACCTCAAATTTGGTCTCTGATGCCTCTAATCAACTAAAAGTTGGTTGATTTCAGAGTGTTTTCTTCCCGCACGTCCGCAAGGGAGGTGCCCTTTTCTTTTGGAATACATCAGAAATAGCTGCCATGCATTTCTTTGACTTGGATCATTGTTTGTTGCATACCAACCATTTAAAGAGAGAAAATAAAACTTGAACAGTTCCTGTAAGTAGAGACGCAGGTTTTGACATATGCAAGAATATGATACCCACTCCAAATGGCTGAAACCTATTAAATCTTGTTTATACCCACGTTTTCAAACTGTACCAATCAAAACTTACCATGAACAAAACACAACTTTTGAATGGAATCATGTTTATCATGGGAATAATCCTAATATGCCCTCCTTTTCTTTATGCTTACTTTGGGCGCCGTATATTTGGACAGAAACCTCTTACTTTTCTATTTCTTTTTCTTCTTCTTGTCTAGTCTACAAATTTCTCAATAAGACAGATGTCCAGGCATGGAAATTTCTTGGCACTGTCTGATGGATTCCAAGTCCAACCCCATGTTTTTGGCTAAAGAGGTAATTCACAAGAAAAATTAAACTTCATAAAATTATATTATATTATATATATTTGCCGTACGTGCCACATTCAAACCAAAGTGCAATAAGTCTTCGGATAGAATCAAATTGTCAAATTTATGCGACGTCCTTTTTATTTTTATTTTTTCCCATTGTTCAATGTTGAAGTTTCTTTGAAAGATGCCCCCGGTAAAAAAGGGGAGGGATAATTCTCTTTTTGCATATAAATATTCGTATACAATTGAAGTCATTCAACACGTTCAATTTTCAAAAGGAACCATAAATGACAAACTAAAGCAGAAAGAGAAAAAGCAAACAAAAGTTGCAACTAGATGTTGAAAAAACGGTCTACCACATTTAAAAGAAGAGAAAATTGTAGATTATATATTGGAAAACAATTTATACGTTAGAGAGAACCAGAAGGCGACTTAATCAGTAATTCAAACCATGCACCTAATCTTCATGCAATGTATATATGTCACCTAGTCTTCATGCAATCTATATATGTGACATATTTGGTTCTGCATGCAGCCACCACTATGTTCTTTTCTTAGTGGTCGCCTTTTTTCTTCTTTTGCGTATACATTTCATGGTTTGGTTGTTTTCAAAGTTTTAATTAAATTCCCAAAATTATAAGCAATTTTAATTAAAATAATTGAATGGTGGCTTGTCCAAATTATTCCTTTTGAATTAACTATTGACAAATTACAAAAGGCTAGTCCTACATTTTTTTTTAATAAGAAGCTTTGAACTTGATATTTAATTTAGTTGATTCATACAATGATTTTTAAAATGTAACAACTAATAAATACAAAATTTAAATTTTAACATCTACAACTTTTTCTTTTATCTACAAACTACAATCTATTTTATAAAAAAAGAAAAGAAAGAAAAAAACTCACATTAAAAAATAAATAGGAAGCAAATTTGTCCATGTAGGTAGCGTTATAAATGAACAAAATTTTTAATGAATTGTTCATGAACGTGTTCGGTTTCTATTTATTTTTATTCATTTATTAAACTTAACAAATGATTTTGAATTGTATTTTTATATTCGTTAATTAAATGAATCAAATACGATTAGAGTTCTATTTGGTTTATTTATATTTGTGAACAAACTCGTTTAAAATTTATTTAAAACTTATTCATTTATTATTCATTTGTTGTTTGTTTGCTATTAGTTTATAATAATATTAACAAAATTACATTTATGATTGTTTATTTAAATTTATTTGATTATGATTTGTTTATTATTCATGAACATATTCATTTATATATGTTTGTAAATATGTTCATTTAATATTTACAAACGAATTCATTTAACTTAATTGAACTGACTACAAATAGAATATAAATTAAAAGTGAATATTTTATCATTTAAATGAATCAAACTCAAACAAATAAAATAATTTTTTTACTAAATACGAATCGAACTCAAATATTTTTAAAAATAAATAAATAAATCATAAATATATACTCGTTCATTTGTGTTTGATTCGTTTATAGTCCTATATATAAGTTAAAGTTTTCTATGATTTTCTTGCACGGTATATTCATAATCAAGTTTAGTAAAAGTCAAGTTAAAGGGAAAAAAATGAAGGTTACATTTGATAAGAAAAAGAGAGATTACAAGAAATCTATTCAATATGTTTTCAAACAAGTTAGTATCTTTTATTCTACGTGGAAGAAAAATCATGCGCAGAATAGGGAATAGGGATCATGAAAAGACAAAATTTGATTGGTTAAGTATTATTTTATTTAAATTAACAGTCAAGATGATTTAAAAAGATAATGACCTCTTTGAGCTTTCATGAGGACTCTAATTTCCTAATTGTGAAGTTGACATTTCAATAGCCAGCTTGTCATCCTGCTAAAAAAAAAAAAAAAGCTTTAATTAGCTAATTGAATTCTCAAATATTTGAACAGCTTATTTATCTTAATTTTTTTTTTGTACATTTAAAATAGTTGAGAATTATATTTTAACTGTTAAAATTAAAAATTTAGTGTTTTATTAATAAATCACTAGCACGTTAATAAGTAAAATATGGAATAAAACATTTTTTATCTTCAAATTTTTATATCATATCTGACGTAGCTAATGAATATCGAAGCCTTGAGTGAAAAAAAGATCAGACCAGAAACGTAAATGATTCGGTTCCACCGGTAAACAGTCAACAAAGACTAGATCCGAAACGTGACGTGGCGCTAAAGGAGAGACCAACTGACCAAGGCAGTACCCAGCCTGTCACCAGTCATAAAAGAGCCGGCCCGTCAAATTCGTTGACTTGGCTGGGAGCTCCTCTCTCCTCACATTTGTTTATTTTTTTCAATCACGTGGAACACGCCGCAACCTTTGGGGCGGTGGATTTCTTTCTTTATATGTTTTTTTGTTCCCTCTTTCTTTGTTTTCCTTTTGATTTAAAAGAACGAGTCAAACTCTTTGTTGACGAAACCTCTTTTTCTATCCAAGCTTCAACAACTCCATCCCTCTCTATATTTCCTTAAATACCAATATTTATTTAATTACACTGGTCAATTAATTGTAACTGTAATAATTCAATTTTTAAAAAAAATTTACTAACATTATCTTAAAATTTTCAATTTCAAGCAACCTGAAATGAAATTGTGTTGTTTTTCATAATATTTTGTTTAATTTGATACTATTTTATAAAAAATATTATTAAAAAAATTATAATTATATATAAATATCACCTATAAAAAATAAATTAATCAAATCAACTAATAAACCAAATAAATCTAATATAAAAATAATTTCAACCTGCTTATAACAAGACTTAAATGTGAAACTTCAAATTTCAAAACTTTCTAATTGTTTAATTTTATATTATTAATGAAGCTTTTACGGTAAAATCTCATAATAATAGTCAAATAAATTAATTTTGAAGTCCAATTAAATTTTGGTATGGTCTTAATATTCCTAAATATGTGCTACTAATAAAAAGTTACGGCTAATTGTCAAAGGAGGAAGGAACGAAAAGTGTTACCCAAGGTTACCTAAAAGTAAACCACGCCTCCAATCTGAACTCTGCTAGAAATTTGGTCAATGGTGATGGCCCGAAAAGGGTAATGGGCCATACAGAGTGGCGTATTAGTTTTCGGTTTTCACTCTCTTTTTTCTCTTTCTAAGGAGTGAAGGTGGGGTCAAGTGCCAGCTGGCAACCTGACGCACCATCTGACGTAACAAAATCAAGTCCCATCAAATTCTGGAAAATCCAAAATTTTTAGACTATAGTATCTAATCTATCTGGTCTACGTTCCAAACCCTTTTTATAGGCGACCCCATCGCTCCGGTTGAAGACTTCACATACTTCACAAAACATATCACACGTTCTCAAGCTATCCCATTTCTCTTTCGACGCCATCTTTGGTCTCTCTTTCTCTCTTTCTCTCTTTCGTCTTCTTAGAATTCTTGATTCATTTATGGACAAAGGATGGGGTCTTACCCTTGATTGTGATCCTGTATCTAATTTCTTCCCCAAAAAGACCAGTTCCACCACGGGACCTTTCTTCAGGTTAAAGCAGCAATCAGACATGTTTCAGTTCCCTGTTAGCCTTGCTGGCTCCAGGGAGGACCGCCATGGAACCTCCTCTTCCTCCTCACCCTCTGATGAGAACCGGCTGGCGGTTGATGAGGTCGACTTTTTCTCTGACAAGAAACACAGAGTTGTTGATGATCGGGAGGATAACACAACCACTATTGTCAATATCAAGTCCGAAAGTTGTCAGGGTGAAGACGGTCCAGGTTCTGATTTGCATGTTAATGTAAGGTTTTTTTTTTTTTTTTTTTTTTTTTTTTAAATTCCAAAACAAGTTTCCTTTTAAATATTATTTTGAAGTTACATTGAATTATTGTTGATGTTTATTTATTTTGTTTTGTTATAAATATATAGACTGGGTTGCATCTTCTCACGGCTAAAGCTGGAAGTGATCAATCAATGGTTGATGATGGAGTTTCATCGGATATGGAAGATAAGCGAGCCAAAAATGAGGTAAGAGGATGATACTAAAATCAAGTCACTACTTTTTCAATTTTTTGGTTCTTTTTAATTGACAAGCTAGTCGTGTTCTCACTGAATGATTTTGTTCACTTGTTTTCAGCTAGCGCAATTACAAGGAGAGTTAAAACTAATGAATGCCGAAAATCAGAAGCTAAGAGATATGCTTAGTCATGTCAATAACAATTACAGTGCTCTCCAGATGCGCCTTGTAACCTTAATGCAACAGCAAAGAAATGAAGGAACCGAAACCACACAAGAATATGGGGTATTTAATTCTTTTTCTTGTTAGTATTTCTTATGATCCTAGATATTGTAATATCAGTGTTGATTTCAAATTACTAACCTAAATATCTTAAATGGATTCAGATTCAAGAAACAAAATCTGAAAAGAAGAAACTTGAGGTGATAATGCCTAGACAATTTTTGGACCTACGCCCATCAGTCACCGCTAAAGCGGATGAGCTGTCTCATTCTTTATCGGAAGAAAGAACACCTTCAGGGTCTCCTCCAAACATCTTAGAAGTTGCATCCAAGGATTATATCAAAAGCAAAAATACAATTTCTCAGTTTGATCAGGAAACTTCTAGTTTTCGTGATGCCAAGAGAATTGGTGGAGAAGAAAGTTCGGAATCTGAGGGCTGGGGTCCTAACAAAGTCCAAAAATTGAATCTTTCAAAGTCAATTGATCAATCCACTGAAGCTACCATGAGAAAAGCTCGTGTTTCTGTTCGAGCTCGATCTGAAGCTCCCATGGTATACTAATGTTTTAATTACTTGTGAAGATTCCATCTGAATTTATTGTCAATTTGTTGGAAAACTAATTAATTAGTTAAATTGATATAGATTACTGATGGATGCCAATGGAGAAAATATGGACAAAAGATGGCAAAAGGAAACCCCTGTCCTCGAGCTTATTATCGATGCACCATGGCAGTTGGTTGTCCGGTCAGAAAACAAGTACGTTTCAATTTTTTTTCAATAATGTATTATTTTTAACTTACCTAGATTTAAATTCCCGAAATTAATTAGTATTTATAATAATTCTCAGGTTCAACGTTGCGCGGAAGATCGAACAATCTTGATAACAACTTACGAAGGCAACCACAATCACCCACTTCCTCCTGCTGCGATGGCAATGGCATCAACAACAACAGCAGCTGCTACCATGTTGCTATCAGGATCGATGCCCAGTGCCGATGGGATTATGAACCCAAATTTGCTTGCCAGGGCAATCCTTCCATGCTCCTCAAGCATGGCAACTATTTCAGCTTCTGCTCCTTTCCCATCTGTAACATTGGATCTTACTCAATCGCCAAACCCTCTACAATTCCAAAGACCGTCTACTCAATTCCAAGTCCCTTTTCCAGGCCATCCCCAAAACTTAGCGTCTGCATCATCCCCTCAATTGCCTCAAGTTTTTGGTCAAGCACTGTATAATCAATCAAAATTCTCAGGCCTACAGTTGTCTCAAGACATGGGGTCTTCAAAATTAGGCCACCAAGTTCCACATCCACAATTGCAGCAGCCTCAGCATTCAACACTAGCTGACACAGTAAGCGCTGCGACGGCCGCCATCACGAATGATCCCAGTTTCACCGCCGCCCTGGCAGCCGCCATCACCTCCATCATTGGTGGTGCTCACCCAAATATTACCAGCAACACTTCCAACAACAATAATAGCAATGCCAACATCACAAGCAGCAGACAATAGATCAGCAGTGTTCCTGGAAATTAATTAGAGGCGACTTTTTTTAACATATTTTTCCTTGTTATTAATTTTTTTTCCATGTTCTTTCATTGGGGGATGGGAAGGAAATTACATGTTTATATTTTTTGTACTGTAACATGTTGTGGGGGAGGTTATAACACGTACACAAACTTGATTCTTTGTTATTATAGTTTCGTTTTGAACAATTCGATTCAGAGTTTCAAGTAAATACACACAAAAAAAGGAGCATGTATAATTTCCTTTTCAATGAGCAATGCCTTCTATTTTTAACTTATCTTTCAAGTACAATGAAAAAAATCTTCACGGCAAGAAAAAATGATTAAACGCTACATTTGCAAGAAAACAAAATAGTAATCTTGAAGAATACAAAAATACAATGTATAATTCCCACAAGAAAACAAAACGAATAATTTCTTGTCTGAGCGGAATATGCTATTCTAAGCGGTCAAGCAAATACGGCTAGCACCCTTTGACACGCAATTGATTCATCCTGAGAAGAGCTGAGACAGTGGACTTTAGAAAGAGACTTCCAGGCAACTCCGTGTGCCTTGAGTGAAACCAAACGAAAACGGGAAAAAAAAAGGACGGGATGGTATTTCTTTGTCTTTAGGTCAAACTTGTTCAATGAAGAAGATGTTGGATAGTAGTTTCGTGGATTGTGGTGAGGTGCAATTATTTTATTGAACAACTCAGATACGTTTGTTGACTTACCGTCCACCCACTTGATTGACATGATCCGTCATGTTCCATGCCAATATTTAACGTCTAATCATGTGTTAATTTTCAAACACTGAGGCGAGGAACCCAAACGTGGAACTTTGTGGGCCGCACCGTACCTCATCCGCCGTACAATTATCATCTTTCTTACGTTATTAACTACAAGTTGCCTGCGGTTTTTTTCTTTTATTTTATTTTATTTTTTAAGTTGCCTGCAGATTGGATTTCATCACATCCCACATGTTTCCATGTGAAAGGAGCCCTCTCCTTTGAATAGTATCTTCTGTATACAGACTTTTATGTACGTGGTTCCGTTTAGGAAGTATTTAATATGGGATGGTTATTTAAAAAAATTACGATGATTATATATAATAATTAAATTATTATATTTAATAATTATTTAATAATTTTATGTGATAATAATTTTAAATAATCGAAAATAATTAAATTATTATTTAAAAAAGTAATCTAATTCTCATGTAAGGAAGTAAAAAATTTTTATGATCAAGATAAAATAATAGTTAATATTATTAATTTAATATGTAAATTAAAAATTTATTTTTTCTCCAAATTAATTGTAATTATTTTATATTATAAATTTTAATATTTTCAAACTAATATTCCTTTTAACAAATTCAAAAATAAATTGTGAGATTTCTTTAAATTTTTAATATATATAATATAATCTTTTGATTTTAATAAATTAATTTTATTTTTTAATTCAAATTTTTTTTTTTACATAATTTAACCATAAAAATAGTTTATCTATCGATAAATATATTTTTTAATTTAATAATCTAATAATATTTTGCTATGTAGTAAATAAAATATCAATAATATTTTATAAATTGTTACCTTTAAATAACATTGGAATCATTAACTTGGGTAGCTATTATCATGTGTATGATTATTTTGGTACTTTCAAATAATATAATATTTGATCTTTAGTTATATCAAATACAGTAAATTTTAATTACTAAAAATCAATAATTTTTAACTAAACAAATATAATTTTTAGATTATGAATGATAAGATAATCTTGGTAATAAAATTACCTTGATGATTAAATTATCATAATGATGTTGAAAATAATATCAAACGCTAACTTAAGAAAATTTTCATGGTGTATTTATGAATTATGATCTATTTGCATTATAAAAAGAGTTAATATTTGATGCATTAATAGTGTATTATTTATTAATTAATCAAACATCTTATGACTCTCTATTAATGAGTAAAAAAAAAATCAAGTTCTTAAAAATAAATATGATGAGGCTATCATGCAATTATTAATATTTATTTTTAAGAATTTACCTAATTTTTGTTTTATTTATTAATGATATATTATCGTATAATTGATTGATAGTGTATAGCTTTTCTATAATATCAATACATCAAATAATAACTCTTATAAAAATGAGAAACTTCTTTTATATAAAATTTGTAAATAGATAAATGCTTAATCTTTCAATTCAAGAAGAAGATGTGATGCATCCTAGGAGTAGTGCAATTGAAATTAGCCTTATAGAATTCATACCTAAAATCACTGATCTTGAGGAGGAAAAGATCTCATCTGACAATCAAAGATTGAACTTCAATTTATAAGCAATTACATACTCACTTTTTTATCGAGATGCATTTTTTAAAGGATAAAATTGCGAGGAAGGGTACTTTAGATTCTTGAATTAAACAATATTCCATGGTGGCACGGTCCAATAATCTTTATATCAATAGTCGTATGTGGAAAACTATATTAACTCCTCATAGAACACACAATCGACATCCTTAACAATGTAATAATCAATTTTGAGATAAAATCGATAGAAAGCATGTCAACTCCAAATAAACAATACGTAAAGGACATAGTCCAAGAATTCTTACATCTTATTCAGACGAAAGAGTTAATTACAAGTTCATCTTGAAATAAAGATCAATAAATTATTAATTAAACTAATCCCGTGTTGGGAAAATCTTCATCTTATAAATTTGTAATAGTTTATTCGAGAGTTTTGTACGAATTTATCAAGTAATGAAGAAAATATTTTAAACATTTATCATTCGAAGATGAATGAATCATATAATTATGCATTGATTGGGATTTATTGTAATCCTTTAATGAGAATGAATTATTATTATTATTATTAGCAAGAAGTGGGGGAGGCATGGATGGTAGGCAAACTGCTAACATAATGTCCCTTTAACAAAGAGGCAATGAAGACAACGCTAAAACTGATTTGGAGGATCGCAAGGGAAGTTGACATTGCAGAATTGTAAGATAATCTTTTCCTGTTTAAATTTTCTTCATTAGCGGATAAGAGAAGAGTTATAGAAAGATCACCGTGCAGCTTTGATAAACATTTGATCTTGTTTGGTGATTGCAATGATGAGTTGATACCCTAGGATTATGTGTTCTCACATGCCTTATTCTGGGTCACGGTTTACGGTCTGCCATTAGGAATGAGGAACCAAGAAATTGCAAGGTGTACTGGGAACAAGGTAGGTTCTTTAAAAACAATTGATACAAGTTTAAAGAATGGTGGATGGGCAAGATTTCGAAGAATGAGAGTGGAAGTTGATATAACCAAACCTTTAAGGGGGCGGTACTACACAACCAAACCTGTAAGGGGGGCGGTACTACTCAACACGGGACCAAGAGCAAAGGATGTCTAGGGAAGACTAAGTTACAAGAGGCTACCGAGTTTCTGCTACATATGTGGAAGGCTAGGGCACGTTGAGGATGATTGTGAGAAGGAAGGAGAAGAGGAAGGGAAAGCTATGTCGAAGATCAGACAGTATGGGGTTTGGCTCCGAGCTTTATCGATAAAGAATAAGCCAACTTCTTAGAAAAGGGGGATGAAAGGAATAGGTAACGTAAGCAAGAGGGCACAACGGTGAGTAGCGAAAGACTGGTTCTGAGTTTAAACTTGGAAGTAATCACGATAATCATCGAGTGCATAATTCTCGGGATAGGGCAGGTAACAGTCACAGATTTTCTTGAGCAATGCATGCAGAACAACATGAAATTAGGAATCATGTGTTGAACACTACAAGTCAGAAAGTTTTAGGTGATGAAATGGGCCACAAGATTGAAACACTGGTGGGCGAAGATAGATTATGGCCCACAGAATCTCTTAATGCAGACACACAAGGAAAACATGATGTTATGGGCCAACAAAAGAGGAAAAGAGATGTAAATTTTAATGAATTTGCATGCACAAAGGCTCTCGTATGGCTAAAGGATCAAATAGTGCCACACAAAGATAGCTTAAAGACATTAAGGAACGTATTTGTTGATGAAGGGAATTTGCATGGAAAAGAGACTCCACAATAGATGTCCCAGATGAATACAACGGGGGCTAATAGGCATCAACGCCCGGAATGAAAGATGTTGGCATGTGAAATAAGAGAGACAGAGATCGGAGAGAATGTCGAACTAGGGAAAATGAAGCATGTAAATGATAATACAGATGATATGGAGGTTGACTCTACTAGCTAACAGGGCAAGAGAGATGAAAAAGCAACTAAGGAGGTTGACAAGAGTGGAACAGCGGTGACTGGTTACCAGTCCCACTGAGACAAATGAGATGCTTAGCCTGGAACTACAATGGGCTTGGGAACCCACGAGCAATTCGAGCTCTTTAGAAGATCCTGAAGAGAAAAGACCTCGAGATGTTGTTCCTAATGGAGACCATTTTTTTATAACGTAAAAATGGATAGGGTTAGAAGATAATGCAGAATACAAGGGATGTTCAATGTGGAAGCAGAAGGAAGAAGCGGAGGGTTAGTTATGTAGTAGAAGGAAGATATATTGCTGAATGTACATAGTTCTTCAAAACACTACATTGACATGGACGTGACAGATGGAAAAGGAAAAATGTGAAGAATGATTGGATTTTTTGGAGAGCCAATGACTAGGGATAGACGGGCTGCATGGGATCTGTTAGAAGTTCTAGGGGAACAAAACACCCACACATGGCTTTGCTTGGGGGACTTCAACGAGATAATGTGGAGTAACAAAAAAGAAAAGGGTGGGCCAACTCCGGAATGGAAGATGGAGAATTTCAGAAAGTTGCTTGAGGAGACTAATTTGCATAACGTGTTATCAAGGATTGAGTTTTACATGGGAAAGAGGGAGGACAGAACCAAATCGAGTTCGTGAAAGGCTTGATAGGGCAGCGGCCACAAATGAAAGGAGCGATCTATTCCCACATCATTTGGTGAAGCACTTAACATGTCCTTTTTCATACCATAATCCCATTATCATGGACACGGTGGGGACGAACAAAGCTGGAAATGCAAATATGGAAGGATAAGAAGATAGTTTGAGGACATGTAGTCGGTTGAACTAGAAGGCACAAAGATAATCAAAGAAAGATGGGCATGGTAGGGGGACAAGGTTTTACGAAGTAGAATGGAAGAGGTTCTGAACAGCCTTAAAACGTGGAGCAAATACAAGTTTCATAGTATCAGCACAAATATTGGAAAACTTAATGATAACCTAAGCAAGGTACAAAAGTGGGCCACAAGTGGGGATACGTTTGTGGAGGAAATGTAAATGAAGGACAAGCTGAATTTGTCTACTAGAACGGGAAGAGGTTTTCTGGAAACAGTGTGCAAGGATGAACTTGCTTGGGAGAGCGATAAGAACACAAGGTTTTCTCTTGCACAGGCGATGAAAAAAAGACGTACAAACAGAATATATGGAGTGGAGGTTGATGTTGGAGTATGGCATGAAGAGGAAATGCAAATTTCAGAACAAGCTGTGGGGTTTTTCAAATAGCTGTTTAAACTCAGGGTGCAACAAATTTGGGCAGAATCTTAGAAATACACCACATGTCACGAAGGAAATGAATAGATGGCTATTGTCCGAATTTACAGGGGAGGAAATATACATAGTCGTGAAATAGATACGTCCCACAAAAGCTATTGGACCCGACGGTATGCTGGCTTTATTCTTTCAAAAGTATTAGGGTATTATAGGATCAGATATTATTTAGTTCTGTCTTAATATCTTGAATGGAGGGAGATGGTTAGATGGAATTAATGACAAACACATTGTTTTTATCCCAAAAATCAAAACCCCTAGGAAAATATCCCAGTATCGCCCCATTAGCTTATGTAATGTCTTGTACAAAATAATTGCTAAGACTTTAGCAAATAGACTAAAACGGTTCCTGCCAATGTGCATAAGTGAAAACCAAAGTACTTTTGTCCCTGGTCGCCTAATATCTGATAATGTCGTTATAGCCTATGAGCTATTATATGTAATGAAACAAAAGAATAAGGGCAGGGAGAGACAGTGTGCCCTCAAACTAGACATGAGCAAAGCCTATAACAGAGTGGAGTGGTCCTTCATAAAAGCTGTGATGGAGCAAATGGGTTTTGAAAGAAGATGGATAACACTTATAATGAACTGTATTAAATCTATTACTTATAAGGTGGTAACTAATGGTTTGGTCTCAGAAACATTTTACTCGGAGAGAGGGCCTAGACAGGGGATCCCCTTTTCCAATATTAATTTCTAGTGTGCACTGAAGGTTTATTAACTCTGCTGTCAAAAAACCAAATGGAAGGCTTGCTACAAAGAGTACGAGCAAGTGTTCAGGGCCCAAGAATCACTCACTTGTTTTTTGCAGATGATAGTTTGCTTTTCTATAAAGGCAACCAACAAGAACGCAGAAGAGTGAAAGACTTGCTAAGAATGTACGAGGGAGGTTTTGGGTAACAGATTAACTATGACAAATTCGGTTTATTTTTTAGTATAAATACCAGACCTAAGGCAAAGGAACTGGTAAATAATAGTTTCGAGATACAAATCACCACAAACCCGGAAAGATACTTAGAGTTACCTATGTTCATTGGGACAAGGAAAAAATAGGCTTTCAGAGGAATTCTGGAGAATATGGAAAGGAAAATAAAAAAATGGAGCCACAGGTGGGTTGTCTCGAGCGGGAAAGGAGGTTTTTGTTAAATCAATGTTACAGTCGATGTTTTCTTATGCAATGTCTTATTTCATGTTCCCGAAAGGCTTACGCCACGACATTAACATGATCATCAGCAAATTTTGGTGGAGGAAATCTTTGAAGAAATGAGGAATACTCTAGAAATTATGGAAACATGTGTGCATGGCAAAGAAGGCTGGGGGTATGGGTTTTAGGGACATGGAGTATTTTAACAAAGCTTTGCTAGCAAAATAAGGATTTCCACTTATACACAATAATACGTCACTGTTGTTCAAAGTTATCCGAGCCAAGTACTTCCCCAAAACATTATTTCTTGAGTCTGGATTGGGGAATGCACCGTCATACACATAGAAGAGCATCTGGATGGGGAAGGAGGAATTGTAGCTCAGAACTAGATGAAGGGTGGGGAATGGAGGAAACGTAAACGTGTGGACTAACAAATGGATCCCAAAGGAAAATTGTTTCAAACTTGAACCAAAAGAGGGCTATCTTCTAGTGGCAGAGATGGTTAATACCCTAATAAAGAGTTCTCAAAACTGTTGTGACAAAGACAAGCTGAGGGAACGATTTTCGGCAAAAATTGTTAATGATATTTTGGCAATTCCAGTGAGCAATAAAAGACCACCAGATATTCAGGTTTGGCAATATAGTGTGCGAAGTCGATATCAGTTACTGGTTTCAAAGGAATACACAACCAGCTCAATGCATGGGAGAGGGGACGAGATAACAGGTAACGTCAATGTCCTTAGCTGGAACAGATTATGGCAGTTACTCATTCCAAGTAAAATCAAAATATTGTATGGAGACTGAGGATTGAAGCACGGCCTGTATATGAAAGACTGAAGCATAGGAGAATAATGGACTGTGTGACATGTCAACGATGCTAAGAGCAGGACAAAACTATAATAAATGCCATAAGAGATTGCCCTACAGCGAAGGAAGTATGGACATAGGCTGGATATCAAAGAGATTGGCAGGGATCCCAAGCACAAACTATGAATGAATGTTTTATATGTTGAAGAATTATTTAAAATTGAGTTCACGTTTAGGCTCAATGTCCTGATTTTTAGGATATAGTTAGTAGTAGACGTTGGTTTTTAGGAAATCGTTAGTAGTAGTTGTTATACATGGTTGGGTGATTCCTAATATTTAGTCACTTACTTCGCTTTCTCATTATCTACAAATTGTTTGAGTTTTTACTCTATTAGTTATGTTGTAAGCCTATTAAAAGGTTGATTGAATTTAATAGAAATGTAGAGTAATTTATTTACAATTATCCAAAATTAATTATTTCTTTTGAGTCAGTAATTTAATTTAGAAAGCCTACCTTATTCCTCAACCAATTTTTTGATATCAGAGCCTTAAGATCCTTACCCATTTTTTGTATTCACTAAATTGTCAAGATGGCAGTGAATGCCAGTTCAAATGTAGCCTAGCCTCTCATTTCCGTGTTCGATGGAAAACATTAAACTTCAGGAGCATTAAGATAAAGACAATATTCAAATTTCAAGATCTTTAGAATTTTGTAAAGATCGGATATGACGAGAATGATAACGATGAAGGATGACTGAAAGACAACAAGAATAAGGATTCTAAAACCTTATTTATGATTCAACAGGTAGTTTATGAGACACTTTTCTATAAGATTGTAGTAGCCAATACTTCAAAAGAAACTTGAAAAACCTTGCAAAAAGAGTTTCGGGGCTCTTTAAAAGTTATTACTGTGAAACTCGAAACTCTCCGACATGAATTTGAAACTTTGATGATGACAACTAAGGAAACAATGTAAGATTTTCTTTTTAGAGTAATTTTTATTGTTACTCAACTGAAATCTTATGTTGATAAGTTTACTGATGAGACTGATGTTTCCAAAGTTTCATGAAGCCTAACTCCAAAGTTTGATCGTTACTGTAATAAAAGAGTCTAAAGATTTGTCTATTTTTTCCTTTGATGAACTAATGAGTTCTTTGCAAGCTCATGAGGTGAGGTTGAATAGATCACAAGAGAAGACTGATGAGAAGGCATTTCAAGTGAAAGGGAAAAAAACTAGAAAAGAAGTGTCTGTTTACAAAGCACATCGCAGAATAGGCTTTCATGGAAGAAGATGTGACAGAGGTAGAAAAAGAGGTCATTCTGATGGATAAGAAAGTCAATCTATTGGTGAGCAAAAAGGGAACATGAGTGCTGTCTAATGTTACAATTACAAGAAATTTAAGCATGTAAAGATAAATTGTTGGAACCAAGTAAGCTATGTAGAGGAAGAAAGCAAAGAAAGTAAGTTATTCATAACCGTTTTACCTGCTAATGAAGTTCCAAATGATGTTTTGTTTATGGATAGTGGGTGCTCAAACCCTATGACCCTTAATATATTGCTGTTTAAGGATCTTGATAAGTCACAAAAGTTATAAGTCAGCTTGGAGATAACAAGCAGATGCAAGTTAAAGAAAAAGGTACCATTACAATAAAGGCAAGCAATGGTAAAATAAAATTACTTTCTGATGTTTCTTTGTTCCTAATTTGGCACATAGTTTGTTAAGTGTTAAACCACTAATGACTAATGGATATGCAATTGTGTTTAAAAATGGAGTATGTGTGATTAAAGATAAATTTGGGCAACCTATGGTGAATATGCATATGATAGAAAATAAGATGTTTTCACTTAAAATTTTTAACATGAAAAAGCAAGCTTTTATTGTTGTAGGAAGGATGAATCAAAATTGTGGCATTGATATGCACATTTTAATATCAAAGGCTTGCAATTAGTAAGTAAGAAAGGTATGGTTCTTGGATTGCTTAAAATTGGATCTCTTAATTTATGTGAAGGGTGTATTTATGAAAAACAAGCAAGAAAGTCGTTTCCAAGTGGACAGTCATGGAGAGCCTTTGAATGCCTTAAATTGATACATGTCGATCTATGTGGGCCAATGAGAACTACATCACTTGGTGGGAGTAAGTATTTTTGCTATTTACTGATGATTATAGTTGAATGAGTTAAGTTTATTTTTTAACCAAAAAGTCAGAGACTTTTGAGAGTTTCAAAAAATTCAACGCTCTTATGGAGAAGCAAAGTAGAGCTTTCATAAAGACTCTTCGCACTGATTGAGAAAATTTTTTTTTATCTAATACATTTAACCTTTTTTATGAAAAAAATGGCATTCATAAGGAATTGACTGTATCCTACATTCCAAAGCAAAATGGTGTAGCTGAAAGAAAAAATCATACTGTTGTGAAAATAACTAGAAGCTTGTTGCAAGCAAAAAGACTATCGAATCATTGTTAGGTTGAAGCTATGGCAACTACTGTTTACTTGCTAAATCTTTCTCTTACAAAAACAATCCTTAATCAAACACCTTATAAAGCTTGAAAAGGTACAAGACTGATGGTAAGCCACTTGAGGATTTTTGGTTATGTTGCATATGCTTTGGTTAATTCTCAAGCTTGTCACAAACTTGAGAAAAAATCTGAAAAATGCATTTTTGTGAGATATTACACTTAATCCAAAGCATATCGTCTATATAATCTTCTCAAGTGATTATTAGTAGAAATATGGTTTTTGATGAAGATACAAGTTGAGAGTGGAATGGCATAAACGAGATAACTCAAATTATGATTTCAAGTGAAAGTGATAATCTAAATGATAATATAGTAAATGAAGATGTTGAATTAAGCCCAATGAACTCTCCATGTAGTTCTTATTCACCGACTTTCTTATCTCACTTCTCATCTCTAACTTCATGATACAACAGTTCACATTCCTTGAAAAAATTATTAGATGAAACAGCTTCAAGAAAGTTCAGATCTTTGAAGGATATTTATGAAACTTGTTAATTTGTTCCCCTTGTTTAAGATCTTACAACTTTCGAAGAAGTAGCAAAAAAAAAAAAAAATGGCAAAATGCAAAGAAGAGATGATGGCAATCCAAAAAAATGAAACATGGGAGATGATAGATCTACCTAAAGACAAGAATGCAATTGGCCTCAAATGTGTGTTTAAAATGAAATACCACACTGATGGAACCATACAAAAGCACAAAGCTCGATTGGTGATAAAGGGATACTCGCAGCAATAAGGTATTGATTTCAAAGAAACTTTTTCTCTAGTTGCTCAATTTAAAACTGTATGAATTATTTTGGCTTTGGCTGCATAATTTCATTGGCTTGTTTATCAATTTGATGTTAAGTTTGCCTTTTTAAATGGAGACTTGAAAAAAGAGGTGTATGTTAGTCAACTTGAAGGGTTTGTGATCAAATGCAAGAAGACAAAAAGTGTACAAGCTAAAAAAGGTACTTTATAGGTTGAAACAAGCGCCACGGGCATGATACAGTAAGATTGATAGCTATTTTTGTCACAATAACTTCACCAGGAGTGAGAATGAGCCCACTTTTTATGTGAAGAAGAAAGAAAAAGATGATCTTATAATTATTTACCTTTATATTGATGATATTATTTATATAGGCTCATGTGATTCTCTTGTTACTAAATTTAAAGCTAACATGATGAAGGAATTTGAAATGTCAAACATGGGTTTGTTGCATTATTTTTTGAAGCTTGAGGTGAAGCAAGGCGAGGATGGAATTTTTATTTCATAAAAGAAGTATACAATGGATCTACTTAAAAGATTTAATTGCTCAATTGCAATCCAGTTGTCAAACCCATGAATATGAGTGAGAAATTACAACTTGAAGATGGTTCAAAAAAGGCTGATGCAAAGACTTTTAGAAGCTTAGTAAGATGTTTGATTTATCTGACTCATATTAGACTAGATATTACATTTTCTATTGGTGTAATATCTAGGTTTATGCAAAGTCCCACAAAACATCATTTTAAAGCGGCAAAAAGAGTCTTACGTTATATTATTGGAACTAATGATTTTGGGATTTGATATTAACAAATTACAAACTTCAAATTATATGGATTCACAGATAGTGATTGGGCAAGTTCATTGGATGATAGAAAAAGAACTTCGATAAGTGTTTTCACTCTTGGATTATGTGTTATCACATGGAGTTCAAATAAACAAGCTACAACAGCTTTATCATCTTTAGAAGCTGAGTATGTAGCAGTAATTTCAGCAACTTATTAAGTAATTTGGAGTATAAGACTTCTCGCAGATTTTTGTCAGGTTCAAGATAGAGCAAATAAACTTTTTTGTGACAACAAGTCAGTAATTACTATGATAAAGAATTTGGCATTTTATGGGAGAACAAAGTATATCGACATTTTCTTTCATTTTATTCGTGATTTAGTTGCAGATGATATAATTAAAATGGAGCATTGTGGAACTTCTCACCCAAACACTTTCAAGAGAAAAATTTTCTACTTCAGATTATGTCTTGGAGTATGTGATTTTGAATCAATGGGGAGTGTTGAAAAATGATTCAAAATTAAGTTCCCGTTTAAGCTCAATGACCTGGTTTTTATAATATAGTTGGTAGTATACATTGATTTTAGGATATAGTTAGTAATAGTTATTATACGTAGCTAGGCGATTCTTAACATTCCACCACTTTATCCACTTTTCCATTATTTGTTAATTGTTTGAGTTTTTTACTTTGTTAGTTATGTTGTAAGTCTATTAAAAGGTTGATTAAATTTAATAGAAATACAGAGTAATTTATTTATAATTACCCAAAATTATTTATTTCTTTTAAGTCTGTGATTTAATTTTAAAAACCTACCTCTTCCCCCAACATTACAGCCCTGGTAAACAATACAGACAAGGACAAACTTTGCAGTATCATTATAATGTGTTGGGCAATATGGTCCAACAAGAACGAGAGCATTAAGAATGGAACATAAAGGGATAGCCAGAGAACAATGGAATTTGTTGATCGATGCTTATATGAAGCTGCATGTGCCCAGGTAAAACAAGAGGTTAGAACCACAGAGGCAAGATGCCAGATGGAGTGCACCAATGGAAGATGAGGTGAAAATAAACTTTGATAGAACACTGGATACAGGGAAAAAGGTAGGAGAAGTTGGACTACTAGCTAGGAACTACCAGGGAAAGGTTGTGGGAGCGTGCCTATGATCATACTTGGAATTAAACATACTGTAATAATTGAAGGGATAGCTGCTTCTAAAGCAGTTGAGTTTGCAATTGAAATGGGATTGCAGAACATTGTCTTGGAGGGAGATGCACAAGGAATCATCACTCAGATCATGGACCCACAGGATAATAACTTATCTTTAGTTGGAAACCAAGTTAATAAGGTATGGGAGAGATTAGCCAGTTTTCTGCAATGGAAGGCTCTATATGCCCAAAGAGTAGCGAATGAGGTATCGCATAAGCTAACTAGAATGGCAGTTAAAAGTGTGGAAACCAAACATTGACTTGATGAATGTTCAGTAGAAATAGATTGCATTGTAACTCGAGATGCTATTCGTTGAATTAATGGAAATGGCTTTAGTAAAAAGAAAGAATGTGAACATTAGTTTGAATGTTGAATGGAAATTATAGGCATGATGAATTCAAAGCCACCTTTTAGTTTTGGCTTCTCTCAAGTGGTCACAGGATGATCATCAATTTATCATTGTCACATGAATTTTGTTGCTCTTGTTTTTCAAACCAGTAATAAAGTATGCAACTGTGTGCAGGTATCCCGGGTGGTGTGGGCGTTGGAGATTTAGGTTTCAAAGGGTATTTGAACTTTAAACCTAAAGGGTATATAGCTGTCAAATGGTATAATTTCAAGGCTCCATGTTGAATGTTAGACTTAATAATAAAATAGAATTTATTTTTGGCCATTAATTTCTCTTCTTTCCATCCTTTTCCTGTCATTTCCTCCTTGTTCGTGTATCAAGTAAAATTTTCCACCGCCATTGCTTTTATGAATGAAGATATGCACGATTCTTTTAGCATGTGTGAGCGGAAAGATGTGGGTAATTAGATGACTTCTTTTCTTTTTAAGTAAAGCGGGTTCGTGTACACTTCATCAAATCTCAAAGCAGAAAACAACAAATAGAATTATTTCTTGAACAAATTGAAGCAAGATATAGTCAAAATCCAATGAACATTGGCTTGGCAGCCGAAAAGTAAAACGACAAAATGTTTTTCTTTTTAGTGATGACATAATTGTATGCATTTTTTTAAATTGTTATCATTATAATTAAATGTTATTTAAATATAATTAATTAATTATTATATCATAGTTAAATTATAATAATTGAATAATTAATTAACAAATTATAATATAATTATACAATTTTTTTTTGGTTGCAAAGAAAGGTTAGTGTCTTTACAAAGAAAAAAGGGATGACGGGATCGAACCCATACCTACATGACTTTCAATCCGTCTTTTAATCATTAAATTAAGAAAAAAAATCATATAATTTTATAATTAAAATTACACATAGTATGATTTGAATTAAAATCTCAAAATTTTATGATTTTTTTTTACCGTTAAATCAAAATCATAGTACGTTATTTTATCATATAAAAGTAGGATTATGAATGTATTACACCCTCTAAGCAAATATATGGAGTTTTACCTTTACTAAAAAAGGGTTATGAACGAGTCATCCTTCATCCTAGGATAAAAAAAGAAGACTTCTTACGTAACCATTTCCCCAAGATTGGTTGTTCAGTGACATGGAAAGGGCTCATTCTTAAGGTAAGAGGTAGACTTCTTACATAACAAGAAGTGTCCTAAGGCCCAATTGAAGCTCAGGTCCTGCCTCTGAATATGGGCTTCACACAACATGGGAGAAGTTTTCTATTCCTGGGCGTCGCAGACATGAACTTGATGGCAACCCATGACAGTCAAGTAATATTAGCTTGTTTATGTTCTCACAGTTACATATTAATATTCGAAATTACCTTATTCTAGAAATCATTTTAACTTGCCAGAATTTCAGTGTCTTAATAATTATATTTATTTTCTTCTTTAATGATTGGTAAACACAATGAGTAGTAACCCTTCATGGAAAAACGGTTATTCATTTGATGTAATTAAAATTTTACTTATTGAGACAGTATGTATTGTTGGTATTTTCAGGATCTTAAATATGAACGTTAACAAGGACTGAAATCAAATTCTGGATCTTCCTAATTAAACTGATGTTAGAATCAAACATTCTGCAGTCTGCTTTTATGGAATTCACATGTTCATCAATCATCACGCAGTTTTAGTGTTAACCTCAAACCTTTTTAAACCATTAAGCACAAAAGCAATGCATTCCGTCGGGTAATACAAAAGAAAAAGAAGAAGGAAAGGAAAAGAGAGAAAGACTATAATTGCTTTGTTTCATCTGATGCTTTTGCATGTCCTTAAAACAATACAAATCCCACTACAGAAGCTAACTAACCTTCCAACATACCTCTGATGGATTCTCTGATATTCACCTACAAATCTACTATATCACAACACAAAATTTCTTCATTTCTATGTTTATGTTCCCTAATCATTCTATTCATCTTTCCATTTCTTAGCATCGTAGAAGCTCAAGCAAGTCCTTGTAGAACAACTTGTGGTGATATCCCAATAAACTATCCTTTCGGGATTGATGATGGCTGTGGCGGCCCTTATTACAGGCACATGCTTGCTTGCTCCGACCCTGAAAAGCTTGAGCTGCGTACACCCTCCGGTAGATACCCTGTACGCAGCATTAGTTACTATGATATTTGTAGACACAAAATTTATCTGGATTTTAATTAATAATTATCAGGTTATCGGGTTTCAGGCTCGATTTCAATTCAATTAGACTTCAAGTTCGATTTCAATTCAATTGAGCCTAAAATTTGATTTCGATCGCCCCCGAAGCCCATTTTATTTTTTAAGCCCAGCCTGCATTTTATTTTCTTTATTTTATTAAATTAAACAAAAATAAAAAAAATAAAAAAAATAAAAATACAAAATACAAAATACAAAAACAAAAAAAAAAAGGGCTGATGGCAGTGGTGCCTTGCATGACACCACTGGCCACCGACCCCTCTAATCACCCATCCCTCTAGTCACCCATACCTTATAAACCTTATCCACCCCATCAGCACTTCTAAACCACCTCGCCCTATACTTCTATCCATTGTGCCTTACAACTATCGGATAAAACAGAAGAAATAAAAGGGGTAAGGAGCTCGTGTTTGCACCCCATGCCGTGTCCTGTGCCACTCACTTAGGCACAGGACACGATCGGAGCTCTATAAATAGAGCTCCTGGCCGAACCCAAAAAAAGGAGGGGGGAGGATCGAAAAAAAAACTACTAAAAAAACTTTCAAAAAAAAAAACTTTGTAAAAAAAAGATACCTTGCAAAAAAAATAAAAAAAGTAAAAATTCAGAAATACAGTCCCTTAGAAAGGGGAACCCAGCATCGACATAAAAAAAAAAAAAAACAACATACAAACACAAAAAAATTTTTTTTTTTAGCCGAAACTTTCAGGCCAGATCTGTGCCATTTGGGATACTTTTAGGTGAAACAGAGACTAGATCTGTGTTTAGGGGGTTGAGGGAAACATTTTAGGTGATTTTGGCTTTTTTTGATCACCAACAATGGCGACCGACGGTAGATAGCGATGACGATAGCGACCGCGACCGACCGACCCCCATTGGATTTTGTCTGAAAAGGGAGAGGGGAGAGGTTTTTTTTTTTTTTTTTGAAGAGAGGAAAAATGAGCTAAAATTTTTTTTTGACTTTTATATAAAAAGCTAAGCATAAAAACCACGTCGTTTCAATAAAAGGCCCAAAACGACGTCGTTTTAAGCACCAAGGATCCGTGTGTCAACGGATAACCCGATTTGAGGTCCGCGCACCCGACCCAACAACTCGTCCATCCTTCAGCTTCTAATCAGTCCATCCAAATTGACCAAGATCGAACCAAATTGGATTGAACTCTGAACCAGATTACGCGTTGACCGAATCGTTGACCGGTCCGATTCAGGTAAAAAAAGTTTTTTTTTTTAAATTTTTAAAAAATATTATTTTTGTTATTTTAATTATTATTATTAATATTTAGGCATGTTAAAATGTTTAAATTTACCAGAATAAAATTTTATTATTTTATAATAATAATTAATAAGAATAAATGATGAAATATATAATAAAATTTGTTTATAATTTTGAATAAACTTTATAAAATAATTGCTAAAAAAGGTTATAATTAAATAAAAGTAATACAAAATTAAATAAAAATAAGAAAAGAAAAATTTTATTCGACGATGAGATTCAAAGGTACTTCGAGTAGTGATACCTATGAAATTTCTAGGTGAGAGGATTTTTTTAAATACTACTAATGTTTTAGAGTATTTATATAAGAATTTTCAACACAATAAAAATTTTTTTTTACTAATAAATTAAATATAATAATATAAATATAAAAAAAAAATTTATCCAATAATGAGATTCTAAAAGCATTTCGAGTAGTGATACTTTATGAAATTCCTAGGTAAAATTTTTTTTTTAAATATTACCAATGTATTGAAATATTTATAGAAAAACTTTAATATAATAAAAATTATTTTTTTCTTCAAAAATTAAAAAATATAAAAATCAAATAAAACGATTACTAAAATTTTTAAAAAAGAGAATAAAATGTGTGCATCAATATATTATTATTTGCATTGCATGCATGACATAATTTTTACGAAAAGTAAATTTAGACCTTCAAAGATGAAATTTTAAGGTATTCCAAGAAGCAATGCTAAAGAAATTTTTAGGTGAGAAAGAGTTTTTCTAATGTTATCAATGTAATGGAACATTTTAATAACTATTTCAATAAAAAAGTCTAAATTTATTTTCCTTGAATAAAATTTGAGCATCAATAAATAAATAACAAATTTTCAATAAATAAAAAAAATTAATAAAATTATTTTTTTAAATATTGAAAATAAGATTATTTTTATCAAAATTAATGGATAACACGTAGTTAATTAGTACCGTTTTAAACGTAATGGAACATTTTAATAACTATTTCAATAAAAAAAGTCTTAATTTATTTTCCTTGAATAAAATTTGAGCATCAATAAATAAATAACAAATTTCCAATAAATAAATAAAATCAATAAAATTATTTTTTAAATATAAAAAATAAGACTGTTTTTATCAAAATTAATGGATAACTCGTAGTTAATTGATACCGTTTTAAACGGACGCTGTAGGGGTGCTAATCCTTCTCCACGTGTAATCGACTCTTGAACCTAGCTTGTTTCGTAGATCATAAAATTATTTTTTTAATAAATTTTAATTAATTTAAAAATTTTATTAAAAAGATAGATTTTAATAGGTGACCAATCGCATATAGCCAAAAAAAAAAATTGGTGGCAACTCCATTTTTCATTATTTTATTTTCGTTTTCAAATTTGTCGGGCGGACATAAAATCATTACGACAGCTTGACGACTTCACTGGAGACACCTTTCGTTTTCAAGAGTCAGGCCAAAATTAGCTACGTGTTATCCTTAAATCTTGATTTAAACAGTCCTAATCGGTTTCTTAGATTTTTATTTTTCACTTTTAACAAAAAAAAGTAAAAAAAAAAAAACAAATCAAAAACAAAAAGAAAAAAATTCACACACATTTTTTACTATGCCTCTTATGCTTTATTTTTATGCATATATTACTCTCAATAAATTAGGATATACTTGCACACACAATGATACAATACATCTTATGTATGAATTCCATACCTAGGCTCCATCCCTTATAGGAGAAAATAGAGTACCTATGCCCTCGTGAGATGATAACTTTCGTAATGGCAAGCAAAAGACTTTCACTCAAATTGAACGCTTTTCGTTCGTAGCCTGTAATGGGTGAGGATCGGGGTGTCTTACTAGTCCAGCGTGGACAATAGTGAGAAACAATTTGAGAACCTTTAGACACATGTCAATCCAAACCCAGCATGTAATAAGCTTATGAAACCAACATTAGGTAGAGCCTTGCCCACCCTCTTGTCGAAAATACCTAAGCCTAAAACATGTAGGAATAAAAGTTGTGTGAAACAAAAAATACAAGCAAAAACAAAACAAACAAAAAAAACTTAAAACTTAAAAAAATGTTTTTCTCAAACCGCATCCTGACACTAACTCTATTTTGTTTCATTTTTTTTTATTTTTCATTAATCATATCATACAATTCTGCATTGAGATATTTGCTCTATGACATATTTCTCCTAAGAAATTTTCATGGATCCCATAAAATTACAGATTTGTTCATCCTTAGTTAGTGTCTTATGTGAGCCGTAAAATGAAGTACATGTTTGATCGAAAAAAGCTCAACAAAAGAATGAAGATTGCTTGCCTATCGGCTATGTGTCTGAGTTACCTGAGAAAGTGCATTTGGATTTCATACAGAATGATTTAAAAGACTTAGCCATCATCTGGGGTCAGTTAAATGAAGAAAGAAAAGAAAGCTTTTATAAGAAGCATGGGCAAATTGTATCCCTCATTTCAGTAGTGATTGATGAATAGCTGGTCAGAGTAGCTATATAGTTTTGGGATCCATCTTATAGATGCTTCACTTTTAATTAAGAAGATTTGGTGTCACTTATTGAAGAGTATTCAATTTTATTTGGAATAAAACTACAGTGTCCAGATAAAGTGTTTACTTGAAAGTCAAAATCAGATTATCGTAAAAAGTTGGCCAAGCTTATGGGGATTAAAGTAGAAATCATTGATTCCTTTGCGAAGCTAAAAGGTGAATATCTCGACATCCGTTGAGACTTTCCCTGAAACTTCATTCAATGGCATTTAAATGATGATTAGAGCATGGCTGTGTTTATTATAACATTATATGGCATGGTAATCTTTTCAAAGATTTGGGTTACATGGAGATAATTATGGTAGATTTTTTCGAGCAAATTGAAACCCAAGAAATTAATCTTGCACCAGCAGTTCTAGCTGAAACCATCAAGTCATTGAATTTCTGTCGATGAAATGGAAAATGATGGTTTATAAGGTATGCATTGCTATTATATGTGTGGGTTAAAAGTCATTTTAAGTGTAAGAAGAGTACTTTTTGAAAGCCATATCTTCGAAATAAAACACCAATCGAAGATTTCTACAGAAGTTGATGGCCGACACTAAAGACCAATGAAGAATGGATTTTATTCTTGTGAAGGCTTATCGGGGATGAAATTGAATGGATGACGCCTTGGATACCTCGAGTGCCCTTGTTGTATGGAGGAAATGAGCCGTGGATGCCGCTGTTAGGGTTATGAGGCGTTGTAAGTTATGCTCCATTAATGGTGCTTAGGCAATTTGGTGCAAAACAGTTTGTTTCTACCACTCATGGTCTGATCTAAGTAAAATTTATTTATAGGGAACTGAATCCATCGAGAACCTCGGAGCAGTTGATCCAAGCATGGAAGAAAACACGAAGAATGAGGTTAGGGCCTCTTATCGACAAAGTCACCCCCGATTATCAAATTTGAAAAGCAAAGTGACTTAGAGATGTAATACTCCTTCCTGATGACAGCTCATATCAATTGGTAATCTTTTGGAAGATGTGCAATTATCAGAAGTTGAACTTGTCAAGAAAGAGTTAGAAGCTAAAAAAGAAGAAATAAAAAGAGAAAATTTAAGATTCACGAGAAGATAAGATAATTGAAATATGAAATAGAGATATAGAAGAGCAAATTAAAAAAAGTCATAAAAGAACGAGATGTGGCCAATAGTGATTTAAAATATCTACACCAGAAAACAAGAGGTTACGAGTCCAATTCAAAATAAAAAAAGTCACAAAGTCTTACTTTAGTCGGTAACGTGAAATGAATGAGCTCCAAGAGAAAATGAACCAATAGAAGGGCAAAGCTCAAGAAAAGCAAGAGAAGGCCATAAGAATTTCTTAAGAATGATAGAATTGGAAGGGGTTATACTCTATAGCTTCGACAAGATTGGTGGAATACCAAAATGAAAAGGAAAGATTGAAAGCCATGCTTGCAAAAGAGAAAAGAAAGCACTTTGAAGTATTAAATGAAAAAGAATCACTTCACTAGGTGATCCAAGGGTTAGAGATGCAACTACAAGACCACAAGAGCCATATTTCAGCAATAATAGATGAGTGGCATAGAAGGGAAAAAGATTGGATCTTTACATGTGATTTAAAAAAGGATGCTAGCATAAGATGAAAGTAGAAAGCTTAGGGAGGCAACGGTACATAGAGCACCTGACTAATCAAGTTTGCAAAGTAGTAAAGAAAGCATGAGAGATGGTTGAAAAGGTAAAAGCGTTAAAAAGAGAAGTCAATCCCATAGGAGAATATAGACAGCGCCTAGTAAACTTTTTAGATGAGGCAAATGACTATTATAAACAAGTTAAATGCTTCTATAGATATAATTATAGAATGGTAAATCTCATGTAATAAAAGTTGTATGGAATCAATAAAATTTTTAATGTTGAAATTCATCCAAGAATAAATATCTCCCAGTTGCATTCATGCATCATGTACTTCATTTTCATAAAATAATTGAAAATAAAATTTTTAATACATGACATTCTGATTTTTTTTTTCAAAAAAACTTTGTGGTAATAAAGGTTCAAAAATAGCTCGTCCATAAAAAATTTTAACCCAACCTACTCGTCATTCATACAATATTAGGACTCAAATAAGAATCATGAAGCAAAAACAAGTCAATTGATTTGAGAGAATTAAGAAAGTTTAAGAAAAACTAAGAGAGGATCTCAGTACAATAATGGATATGCTCAAAAAACTTGACAAGAGAAAAAAAGTGAAAAAAAATCCGAACTTTCAAGAGCAATCACTAGATATGGTAGATCCTATTTACCTTTCAGGGTTTGAGCTATGACTAACCCAACATTCTCAAAGAATTAGAGTAAAATTCTTATTCTCGATGGATATCCCAATCCTTATCCGAAAATGACATCCATACCTACTTAAAGACAATTTTAAAATTTTGTTAATCCTGTTATGATGGAAAAACTACCTGAGCCAATCTTAATCCTTGGCTTAGATGATCCCAATGAGATAGAAAAGATAGGGATGAAGACACTCGAGAAAGTAGAAGATATCGGTACCCAACAGAAGATAAAAGTATTAGAAGAAAGACTTAAGGCTGTAGAAGAATGAATTTTTATGACTTCACGAATGCAGTCGACCTTTGTTTGGTCTCAGACGTGGTTATTTCACCTAAGTTCAAGGTCTTTGAATTTAAAAAATATGAGGCATAAAATGCCCAATGACTTATATCATCATGTATTATCGTAAGATGGCAATAAATGCTCGTGATGAAAAGTTGTTGATGTACATATTTTAGGATAACCTCACGGGATCTATAGTTAGATAGTATGTTCAACTAGACATGACTCATATTCATTCCTGGCAAGAGCTCACAAAGGTATTTCTTACATAATATCAGCATGTTAGGGATCTAGCTCCAGATCATCATCTTTACAAGGTATGAAAAAGAAAGTAACTGAGAGCTTCAAAGAATATGCACAAAGATGAAGAGATATGGATACACAAGTTTAATTTTCTCTTACTGAGAAAAAAATAACTGTCTTATTTATAAACACTCTGAAAGTATCGTACTATGAGAGATTGATAGGTAATGCAACCAAAAACTTTACAGATATGGTGATATTAAGTGAGATTATAAAAAATGCATAAAGAATGGCAAGCTCGATATAAAAGAGACAAGTAGAGTAAAGAAAGGTGAAGTTTCTAAAAAGAAAAAGAATGAAGCTCAAGTCGTGAACTACGTAAGGTAATGGTTCAAAAATTTCATGCCCTACCCTACGCAAGTCTATCAAACCAATTACCCTTTCATAAATAATATTATATCCACTCTTCATCCATAGTAGTCATACCAGCTATTATCACAACTAGCTTATCCACCTCAGTTTTAGTCATCTTTTTGGACACTTACCCATTCCTACAACCATTCTGCTGCACCTACCAAACTAGAATGAAGACCTAGTAATAGTCCAAGAGCCTCAAAAACTACCTTAGAAAAAACCACTTTCGATCCCATACCCATGATATACACGGATCTGTACCTTTAACTTGTCGAGAAACATTTACTAGCCTTTGTTATTGTTGAGCCTTTGTTATTGTTGAGCCTTTGAAACCTTCATTTTTCAAATGGTATGACCCTAATGCACATTATGATTATCATTATGGAAACCCAGGCCATTTTACTGAGAATTGTACTGTTCTGAAGCGTAAAGTGCAAGGATTAATCAATGAATGTGTGTTAAATTTTGAAACCAGCCAATGAAAAACTTCAAATGTTAATGAAAACCCTCTATCAAACTATACCAAACCATCAATAAATGCTTTAATTGATAGGCAAGCAAGCTATGTGAAAAAAAAGATAGAAAAAGTCAAAACTCTGATGGCTAAGGTGTTTGAAGCCTTGGTTGAGGCTGATATATTGAAGTTAATAGAACCTCAACATTACTCTAAAATGATTAACCCCATTGAGAGTTGTAATTATCACAAAGACGTTTTGGGACATTCTATCCAGAGTTGTTATCAATTTCGTGAAGAGGTACAGAAATTGATAGATACGGATCGAATAAAATTTTACGAAAAAAAAAAAGAATTGATGAAAACTGAAGTATCTACCATTGATTCAAAAAATAAGTTTGTACGTAGACTGGTAACTATTTATTATGATAAGAAACCGATACTAAGGCTAAAAAAACCCATCTTTCGACCAATAGTGGCAAGTAAAGTTTCTAGCCTTTTTTCATACTAGAATGACAAAACAGTATTATAAAAGTATGATTGTGATGTCGTAGTCAATCTAGATACTACGAACATAATGGCGTAGGAGGTATAACTTGAAGTAGAAGATGTTATACTCTAAAAGCTTTAGAAAAAGCCAAGAAAGAGAAAATAAAGGTAGAAAAAAAAGAAAAAAATTAGAATAATCCTGTCATAGCCCTAGAAAAAGAATTTTAAAAGCCAGTATCTGAGAGTGAAGCTTATAGATTTCTAAAGTTAAGAAAATATAACGAGTACAGTATGGTAGAACAGTTGAACAAATGCTAGCTAGAATTTCGCTATTGTTATTATTGCTAAGCTCAGAGTCACATCATAATGCTTTATTAAAAAATGCTCAATCAAGCATATATGTCTCATAATGTATTTGTTAAGTACGTAAAATAGCTTATTGGTAATCTGATAATTTTAAATTATATCTCTTTCAATGATGAAAAGATTCTTCCTAAAGGTCAAAAAAGTATCAAGGCTCTTCATATTACTATGAAATACAAGAGTCATATAATGGCTAAGGTTTTAATTGATAATGGCTCATCCATCAATGTTATGCCCATGACTACTTTGACAAAATTACCTATGGATGAATCTTATATGAAACCTAGTCATATGATAGTTTAAGCCTTTGATGAAACCCGAAAAAAGGTGCTAGGAGACATAGAAATGCCATTACAAATTTGCCCGTACACTTTCAATGTGAAATTCTAAGTTATGAATATCTTTTCCTCGTACAGTTGCTTATCGGGTAGGCTGTGGATTCATATGACGGGTGCTGTTCCATCTTTATTGCATCAAAATGTTAAATTCATTATTGATAAAAAATTGACATGTGTGGTAAGAAAGAAAGATTTACTAGTTACCTAATCGATAAATACTCTTTATGTAAAAGTAACAGACGAAGCCTTGGAGTGCTCATATAGATCTTTCAAGATTGCTAATGCAACCTATATGAATGAAAGATCTAAATTATATTCACAACAGCTGTCTACGACTATTAAAATGGTCGTTAAATAGCTCACTGAAATTGGATGGCAACCTAGAATTGGACTAGAAAATAACTTACAAAGAATCATAGAGCCATCAACAGTATATGATAAGAAAGACAGATTCAGCTTAGGATATAAGCCAACAAGTGAGGATAGAATGAAAATGGTGAATGAAAAAAAAGATAAAAGGATGGCTAATCTTGGGGGATATAAGCCGGAGTCAGAGCCTATGGTCATTCCATACCTTTATGATTCTTTTCGTTTGGGAGGATATATTTACCCAGATTTGTTTGAAGCTCTAAGTGCAAGATTCGTAGAAGAGTTTTTTGAGCTGATCATTCAAATGGTAGATGATGAAGAAAAGAAGAGACGAGATAGAGAGCTGTTCATATACCCTTGTCCTTCAAATTTTGAGCTAAATAACTGAAGAGTCGTAGAGCTGCCTGTTGTCTTTAAAACTTCTAAAAAGTAATGTATTGTGAAACTTTAAATCCCTAATTACTTTTATGAGCATTGGGTGATCTTTTGTGGTGTCTTTATGTTTATCATTTTAATAAAAGACTTAGAAGATGCATCCATATTTTTTCTATTATTTTCATCTTTATTTTGCTTTCCATTTTCTCTTTCCATCATTTTCTTGCCATTCCATTTTTTGTGTGCCAATATTCTCTTCATCTTACCCTTTGCAGGGTCCCAAATAATGAACACGAAGATAATCATGACAATAATCTCGAATTTAATTTCAAAAACTTAATTCATTTTGATGAATTTGATAATGAGAAAGATTTAGATAACTACACATTACCTTCTAATTCGTTAAAATTAATAGAACATAAAGATAAGCCAATTGAACCCCATCAATGGTCTTACCAAGATATGCTAGGACTTAGCACTGATATTATAGAGCACAAGTTACCTTTGAAACCAGAATGTAAGTTGGTGCAGCAAAAGCTAAGGCACATGAAGCAGGAGATACTGCTAAAAATTAAAAAAAAAGTGAAGAAGCAATTTGATGCTGGATCTTTATAGGTGACAAAATATCCTGAATGGGTAGTCAATATAGTGCCAGTTTCGAAAGATGGAAAAATGAGAATTTGTATCGATTATCGAGATCTAATAGGACAAGTTCCAAGGATAACTTTCCTTTACCCCATATCGATACTTTAGTGGATAATACTGCTAGGCATTTCATATTTTCCTTTATGGATGGCTTCTCAGGTTATAATTAAATCAAGATGACCCGAGATGACATGGAAAAAATCACATTTGTGACCATATGAGAGACATTTTGTTACAAAGTCATACCTTTTGGGTTAAAAAATACTGGTGCTACTTATCAAAGAGAAATTGTGACTCTCTTTCATGACATAATGTATAAAAAAATAAAAATATATATGGATGATATGATCATAAAATCTAGTGAAAGAGAAGATCATGTAATCAATCTTAAAAAACTGTTTGACAAGTTGAAAAGATTTCAGCTAAAGTTGAATCCTACCAAATATACATTCGGTGCTAAATCAAAAAAATTATTGGGCTTTGTGTGGTCAGTGAAAAAAGAATTAAAATGGACCCAGATAAGATACAAGCCATCCAAAACTTATCTCCCTTTCGTACCCTAAAAGAAGTGTGAGGTTTCCTAGGGAGATTAAACTATATTGCTCATTTCATCTCTCAACTCACTTATAAGTATGATCCTATTTTCAAGCTTCTCAAAAAACATGATCCAAGAGAATGGAATAATAAATGCCAATAAGCTTTTGATAAGATTAAAGAATACTTGTGAAATCCATCTGTGTTGGTGCCTCCAATCCCGAAGAAACCTTTAATTTTGTACTTAATAGTGCATGAAAATTTAATAAGATGTGTGTTGAGGTAAAAAGATGAAACTAACAAGAAAGAACAAGTAATTTACTACTTGAGCAAAAAATTTACTGATTACAAGTTCAAGTATTCAGCATTAGAGAAGATGTGTTGTGCATTGGCCTGGATAGCTCGAAGGCTCCGACAATACATGCTTTATCATATCACTTGGCTCATAGCAAAGTTGGATCCTATTAAATATATATTCGAGAAGCCTTTATTGACGGGGAGAATAACGCGGTGACAAGTTATACTTTCAGAACATGTTATTATTTATGTGACTTAAAAGGTTATTAAAAGAAGTGCAATAGTCGAGTTTTTTATTGATCATGTAACAGAAGATTATGAGCCAATAAAACTGGATTTTTTTGATGAAGATGTGATGGCCATTAAAGAAAATGAACCTGTTAGAAAGTCTTGGAGGATATATTTTGATGGAGCTGCTAATGTTTTGGCTCATGGTATTGGGGTAATTTTAATATCTCTCGATGAATATTATTATCCCATCATAGCTAGGTTGAATTTCAATTTCACAAACAATATGGTTGAATACGAGGCCTATGTTATGGGTCTACAAGCAGCAATTGAAAAGAAGATCAAAGTGTTGGATGTGTTTAGAGATTCAGCTCTAGTCATCTATCAGTTATGAAGAGAATAAGAGATAAGAGATTTCAAGTTATTTCGATACCATAAATACATCTCTGAGTTGGTCAAACAATTGGAAGAAGTTCAGTTTGAGCATCTACCTAGAGAGAAGAACCAAATTATTGATGCACTAGCTACTCTAGCTACAATGATTATAATATATGCAAATACTAAAATCCAACCCATCAAGCTAAATGTAAAGGATGAACTAGCACATTGTTCAGGTGTCGAAGAAGAAGTTGATAGAAAGTCATGGTATCATGATATTATGCGATACATTAAAAGCCAACAATACCCAAAACATACAACAAAAAAGGATAAGAGGACTATCAAAAGATTGGCTATAAGTTTTTTCCTAGATGGAGATGTCCTCTATAAAAATGATCGAGATCAAGTGCTTTTAAGATGTGTGAATGCAGTTGAAGTGAAGAAAATTATTGAAAAAGTGCATAATGAAGTTTGTGAGGCATATGCAAATGGTCATATGATGGCAAAGTAAATTATGAAGGTCGATTACTATTAGTTGATGTCATAACGTCTAGATCCGAGGACCTATCGCTAGACATTGACTTAAAGAAGTCGCCACCAATCTTTTTTATCTAGGTGCGATTGGCCACCTAAAGAATCTGTCATTTCAGGGAACACCTAAGTTTAAGGGTCCCTAAAAGAATAGGTTCAAGTCTACTAACCAGAACAGGGTTCGTGAGTTCGGTTACGTGTGAGGAAGGTTATAGCACCCTCACAACGCCCATCAAAAGATGGTACCAGCATAATTTTGTGTTATCCAATAAGCCTTAAAATTTCACCAAGTAATTAATTGTTGGAAATTATTCTCAATTGACTTTAATACTTTTAGCAAAAAATTGAGAAAATTCCCTCACCTCAAGAGTATGCAAGAAAAACTACTGTTTCACTTACAGAGGCTCCGTCGTCGGATTAATTAAGGAAAAATAAAAATCAAAATCAAAATAGAAAGGAAGTAAATGATGATTGTTCTTGTATAGGGAAAATTGATATTTTCAACTTTTCCCCAAAAATATTTTTTTGAAATTTATTTCTAAGGAAAATTGATACTTTCAACTTTTCCTCAAAAATATTTTTTTTTTTGAAACTTTGATTTTCAAGGAAAATTGATACTTTCAACTTTTCCTCAAAAATCTTTTTTTTGAAAATTTATTTTTAAGGAAAATTGATACTTTCAACTTTTCCCCAAAAATATTTTTTGAAAATTTATTTCTAAGGAAAATTGATACTTTCAACTTTTCCTCAAAAATCTTTTTTTTGAAAATTTATTTTTAAGGAAAATTGATACTTTCAACTTTTTTCCAAAAATATTTTTTGGAAATTTATTTTTAAGGAAAATTGATACTTTCAACTTTTCCTCAAAAATATTTTTTTGATTTTTATTTAAAGAATATAAAACAAAATAAAAGTAAAAGTAAATAAAGAAGAAAAAAAATAAAGAAAAGTAAAACAAAAATAAAAATAAGATAAAGATAAAAAATATTAAATAAATCTAATCTACTAAAAAAATAGAAAAACAAATAAACAAATAAATGAAAAAAAAAAAACCTGGAGCGGCTCGAATCACGGCTCGGCTCGGTTCAAGGAAGAGAAAACGGCTTGAGGGCCGGCTTAAGAAGCTCGGCTCGGCTCGGCTTGGCTCGAAGGGGAGCAGGCACGCGCGGGTCAGAAGCGGGTCGACGCTCGGGTCGGGTCGGGTTTCGGCAAAACGCGCGGATCCTCTGGTTACTTAAGGCCAAAACGACATCGTTTTAAGCGGGTATAAAAGGCACTTCCCTCTATTTTTCGATAGAACTCTTCTCCTCTCTCTCTCTTCTCTTCCTTTTTCCTCTCCCTTCTCTCTAAAAACTGAAGAACACCGGTGAAATTTTCGTCGGATTCTAGAAAAAGTCATCGGAATATGGAAATTTCACCGAAAGTTGGTCAGAATATCACCGATTTCTGGGATTCTTCACCGAAAACTGGGTTGATCACCGAAAACTTCAAGGTTGACCAAAATTTTCACCGAAAAATTCAAACTTCACCGAAAAATGCAACCGGAATATGAAATTTTCCAAAAATTCCCAAAAAAAAAAATCACCAAAAATTCTAAAAAATTTCTGCTAGCTCTTAGAACACTCCTAAACTTTTCTTAGCTTCCTATACACCTCCTATTCTCTCAAATCAGTAGCTTTGCTCACTGTTTTCTGTCTTTTTCATCTGTTCCAGGAGGTGCCTTTTATAGGGGTTGATCAGGAGTTCCTGATCAATCTCAATTCCTCCTTGGACGGGGATTCAATCTTTGAATCCAATTGGACTCTTCTGATTGAATTCCCCTCCACAGTGGGATTCTTCAACTTTTAATCTTAGCCCTCCAAAATAAAAATCAAAATAAAAAAATACTAGATAATTAGAAAAGATAAGATAAAAAAATAATAATAATAATCAGATAATAAAAAAGAATCAGATAAAATTAACAGATAATTTAAAAAAAAAGATAAACCCAAAAATATATTACAAAAAAATAATAATAATAATATAATAATAAATATATAACTATATACATATAAATCTATTCTAAATAAAAATAACTAAATACAGATATACAAAAGAAAAAAGAAAAAAAAATACAGGATAAAAAAAAATTCAATTGGGCCTTACCCATTTGGGCCAGGCCCAATTGATTTGGGCCTGGACCCAATTGGGTGTCTACAGTTGACAATGAAGAATGACTGTATTAATTATGCTAAAAGATACCATAAGTGTCAGATCTATGCTGATAAGGTCCATGCTCTTCTAACAACATTACATGTTTTGGCTCTTCTATGGCCATTCTCTATGTGGGGCATGGATGTTATTGATCCCATTACTCTAAAAGCTTTGAATGGGCATAAATTCATCTTTGTGATGATTGATTATTTTATCAAATAGGTAGAAGCTGTATCATATGCTAGCATGACCCGATCTGTAGTATGCAAGTTCTTAAAAAAAGAGATAATATACAGATATGAGCTTTCAGAGATAATTATTTTTGATAATGCTAGAAACTTGAATAGCAAAATGATGAATGAAGTATACACTCAATTCAAGATCCATCATCGTAATTCGACATCATATCGTTCAAAGATGAATAGGGCAGTGGAGGCTATAAACAAGAATATCAAAAGAATATTGGAGAAAATGACTGATACTTATAAAGATTGACATGAGAAGTTACCTTTTGCTTTGTATGCTTATAGAACGTCAGTCCGAACATCTACTGGGGTCACCCCGTTCTCTTTGGTATATGAAATGGAAGCTGTGTTATCGGTTGAAGTAAAAATTCCCTCGCTAAGAGTCCTAATAGAGGTAGAGTTAGAGGAAACAGAATGGGTTCAAAATCACTACAAGCAATTGCATATCATTGAAGAGAAAAGACTTACAACATTTTGTCATGGTCAATTATATCAAAAGAGGATGATGAAAGTACATGACAAGAAAATCCATCCCTGTCACTTTAGGAAAAGAGACTTAGTGCTAAAAAGATCCTTCGAAATTAACATGACAATCAAGGAAAATAGACACCAAATTGTGAGGGCCCGTACGTGATAAAAAAGGTATTTTCTGGTGGGACATTGATTTTAACAGCGATGGATAAAGGTGATTTACTTACTCCGATAAATTCATATGCTGTAAAGAAATATTTTGCTTAAAAAAAAATAAAAAGTGAAAAAGAATGATGTATCTAAGCTGAAAACCTAAAAAAGACAGCTTGGATGCGAAGAAGAAGCATTATCCCACAACACAGGGGCAAGTGTAGTTTGACGAATTTTGAAGGATTAGGGAAGTCATCTGATTTAGTTTTAGAAAAAGAGTTTGAAAATATTTTGTTCATGATTATCTTATGATAATTATTTAGGCACCTTTGTTTTGACTTAAACACTTTGTCATCTAATGAAATATGCTATCTTTATTTTGGAAATAACGCATATCCATTCTTTTATTCTCATTTGATATTTATTCACCATACAAATAATAGAAATGTGTGATTGTATTTTGTTTGACTTAAACTTAAAATGATGAAAAGAAACACAAACATGAAATATCTCAGCATTATTTTTCTAAAAGTTGATAAAGGCAGATAAAAAAAAATGAGAAAAGCATGACAAGACATTGATGTTGTAAACTTTTAAAGAAGAGAAATATTGTTAATGAAGAATACAATGGTTAGATGTTAAGAACAGATTGGTCATATAGCAATTGAGGAGAATTTTGATAAAAGAAGCCAAAAAATGAGAGATTTCGAGAACCTTTTTACTACAATGAATAATTTTGATTGCATTACATGCATTGCATTTAGAGCACTCAGTACATGCATCAATGAGTAGTTATAATAAGGACAAAGACTTTCCATTTCCTATTGAAAAATAAGATTTTGATATTCGAATGAAGATAATAATCAAACAAAAGATTTCGGAAGAGAGAAATTTACTTGTTTAGAAATGAGAACTCATTTGAAGAACATATAAGATTTTAAAGTTATTAAGCCTCTATTGAGAGGAGCTTTTTCAAGATAGAATTTTAAAGTTATTGAGCTTTTACTGAAAGGAGTTTTTTCAAGATAAAATTTTAAAGTTGTAGAGCCTTTGCTGAAATGAGTTTTTTCAAGATAGAATTTTAAAGTTGTTAAGCCTCTGCTGAGAGGAGCTTTTTTCAAGATGAATTTTTAAAGTTGTTGAGTCTCTACTGAGAGGAGCTTTTTCAAGATAGAATTTTAAAGTTGTTGGGCTTTTGTTGAGTGAAGCTTTTTCAAGATAAAATTTTAAAGTTGTTGAGCCTCTACTGAGAGGTACTTTTTCAAGATGTATTTTTAAAGTTGTTGAGCCTATGCTAAGAGAAGCTTTTTTCAAGATAGAATTTTAAAATTATTGAGCTTCTGCTAAGAGGAGCTTTTTCAAGATAAAATTTTGAAGTTGTTGAGCCTCTGCTAAAATGAGCTTTTTTCAAGATGAGAATTTTTAAAGTTGTTGAGTCTTTGTTGAAATGAGCTTTTTTCAAGATAGAAAATTTAAAGTTGTTGAGCCTCTGCTGAAAGGAACCTTTTCAGATTTCAAATTGTCAAAAGTTATCGAGCCTTAAGTGAGAGGAGCATTTTTTATTTGAAGAGAAAAACTTTATGATTAGTTTAAGTTAAAAAAAAAAAAAAATCTCTTTGGATTCTGGACAAAATTATTGTCCTTGTCTTTGCCCTATTCCTTATTCTCAGCAACGCACAAAGAGGGGCAACTGTAGATACCAAATTTGTTCAAATTTTAATTAATAGTTCTCAAGCTATCGGACTTCAGGCTCGATTTCAATTCGATTGGGCCTAAAGTCTGATTTCGATCGGGCTCGAAGCCCATTTTCTTTTTTAGGCCCAGCCTGTCTTTTATTTTTTTATTTTATTAAATTAAACAAAAATATAAAAAAAGAGAAAAATACGAAAACAAAAAAAAGGGGGGCTGATGGTAGTGGTGCCTTGCATGGCACCACTGGCCACCCACCCCTCTGATCACCCATCCCTCTGGTCATCCATATCCTGCAAACCTTATCCACCCCATCAGCACTCTTTAACCACCACGTCCTATATTCCTAACCATCGTGCCCTACCATTGTCGGATAAGATAGAAGAAATAAAATGGGTAAAGAGCTTGTGCTTGCACCCCATGCCGTGCCCTGTGCCACTCACTTAGGCACAGGGCATGACTGGAGCTCTATAAATAGAGCTCCTGGTCGAACCCAAAAAAAAAAGAAGGGGGAGGATTGAAAAAAAAACTACTAAAAAAATTTTTTTGAAAAAAAAAGGTTTGTAAAAAAAAAAACACCCTGCAAAAAAATAAAAAAAGTAAAAATTCAAAAACACAGTCCTTTGGAATGGGGAACCCAGTGCCAGCAAAAAAAAAAAAAAACAACAACACATAAACACAAAAAAAAAATTTTTTTGGTCGCAACTTTCAGGCCAGATCTACACTATTTGAGATATTTTCAGGCGAAACAGAGGCTGGATTTGTAGTTAGGGGGTTGAGGAGAACAATTTAGATGATTTTGACTTTTTTTGGTCACCAGCAACGGCGACGATGGTGACCGACTGGCTCTCCTTGGGTTTTGTCTGAAATGGAAGAGGGGAGAGGTTTTTTTTTTTTTTTTTAGAGAGGGGAAAAGTGAGCTAAATTTTTTTTTTTAGACTTTTATATAGAAGGTTAAACATCAAAACGACATTATTTCAATCAAGGTTCAAAACGACATTGTTTTAAGCACTCAGGATCTTCGCATTAACCCGTAATCTGACTCGGGATCCGTGCACCCGACTTGACAACCCGTCCATCCCTAAGCTTCTAACCAATCCATCCAAACTAGCTCAGATTGAACCAAACCGTACCGAACTGTCAAATCAGATCGCTTGTTGACCGGACCGTTGACCGATCCAGTTTAGGTAAAAAAAATTTTTTTTGAATTTTTTAAAAATATTATTTTTGTTATTTTAATTATTATTATTGATATATAGGCATGTTAAAATGTTTAAATTTATCAAAATAAATTTTTATTATTTTATAATAATAATTAATAAGAATAAATGATGAAATATATAATAAAGTTTTTTATAATTTTGAATAAACTTTATAAAATAATTGCTAAAAAAGGTTATAATTAAATAAAAATAATACAAAATTAAATAAAAATAAGAAAAAAAAATTTATTTGACGATGAGATTCAAAGGTATTCCGAGTAGTGATACATATGAAATCTTTAGGTGAAAATTTTTTTTAAATACTACCATTATATTGGAGTATTTATATAAAAATTTTCAACACAATAAAATTTCTTTTTTACTAATAAATTAAAAAAATAATAATATAAATATAGAGAAAAAAAATTTTATCAAATGATGGGATTTTAAAGGTATTCTAAGTAGTGATACTTTATGAAATCCCTTGGTGAGAAAATTTTTTTAAATATTATCAGTGTATTAAAATATTTATAGAAAAACTTCAATATAATAAAATTTTTTTTTCTTCAAAAATTAAAAAGTATAAAAATAAAATAAAACAATTAATAAAATTTCTAAAAAAAAGAATAAAATGTGTGCCTCAATATATTATTTGTATTATATGCATGACATAATTTTTACAAAAAGTAAATTTGAACATCCAAAGATGAGATTTTAAAATATTCCAAGAAGCGATGCCTAAGAAATCTCTAGGTGAGAAAGAGTTCTTCTAATGTTACAAACGTAATGGAACATTTTAAGAACTATTTCAATAAAAAGGTCTTAATTTATTTTCCTTGAATAAAATTTGAGCATCAATAAATAAATAAATAAAACTAATATCCAATAAATAAAAAAATCAATAAAATTATTTTTTTAAATACCGAAAATAAGACTGTTGTTATCAAAATTAATGGATAATACATAGTTAATTAGTACTATTTTAAACGGACACTATGAGGGTGCTAATCCTTCTTCACGTGTAACCAACTCCTGAACCCAGCCTGTTTCATAAACAATAAATTATCTTTTTAATAAATTTTAATTAATTTAAAAATTTTATTAAAAAGATATATTTTAATAGGTGGCAAATTGCAGCTAACCAAAAAAAGATTAGCAGCGACTCCGTTTTTCATTCTTTTATTTTTGTTTTCAAATTCGTTAGACGGACACAAAATCGTTACGACAATACTCATATTCTTGTTACCGATCCATTAACGTGGAATTGTCAAGATGGTGATAACTTTCGTCCAACTAGGCCTTTTTGCCTTGAACACAAGCACACATTTCTCACCGTCCTCTCAAAATGACTACCTCTTCTTCAACTGCAGCGAGGATTATGTGATAGTTGAGCCAAAGCCTATCTTCTGTGAGAGATTCCCTGACCAATGTGATTCATCATGCGATAGTGCTAGTTATCTTTGCAGGCATTTACCTGAATGCGCCACTGAACTGGGTGGTAATTCTTGCTGCTTTTACTACCCCAAAGCAACAGAGTCCTTGAGGCTGATGCTGAAATAGTGTGCATCATATACAAGTGTATATTGGAGAACTATTGGTACAACTACTGATTCTCCTTAAAACCCGGTACCTGAATATGGAACTCGGGTTGATTTTGATGTTCCAGTCACTAGATACTGCCTTCAGTGTCAGGATCCATCCAAGGGAGATGCAACATGTGGATTTGATACACAAACAAAGAATTTCTTATGTCTATGTAAGGAGGGAAATGTTGTTGGGAAAAATAACAACACCCACGCGCAGCAACCACACACAAAATAACAAGCTCAAATCAAGAATAAGAACACACAAATATATTTGGTTCGGCCCAACTCAAAATGGCCTACTCCAAAACTAATCCACTATCAAATAAATCTTTACAATTGTGAGACTTTTAGAATGAGAAAAGTCTCCTAAAACTCTTTACTCAAAACTTAACCCAAAACCCAATTACACCCTTTAATAGCCTACTCACTTAGCTATTCTCTTGGTGTCTAACTCTCTAGGGTTACTAAACTAAAACCAAAACATCTTATTTATAAAGGTGAAACCCTTTATACTTTTACTAAACTCCCGATGTGGGATACAAGACAAACTCAAACTCACTTAACTTTCAATGTGGGATTCTGAGATTCAAGACAAATCCCAACAAATCCTCCCTTGACTTGAATCTCCAAACACTTCAACAGTATCTGCAAAGCTAACATGCTTACATTTCTTTTTTTCTTTCATCACAGGCATTCCAGCAACTGAGCTTCCATCAAACATGTACAAGTGATTGACCCTATTTTCTTGTAGAATCACACTACCATTCTTGTACACTTTTAACCAATCATTACTACCATAAAATGTGTACCCCCGAGAAGCTAACTCACCCAAAGCAATCAAATTATAGTGACAATTTGGTACATACCTTACATGACGAAGTGTCCTAATAACACCATTGTGAGATCTAAGGCGAATACTCCCAATGCCTTGAATCTGTACCTTTTCTTTGTTAGCAATCACAATATCCCCATACTTTTCATTCTCATTCAACTCCACAAAGCAACTCCTATCATTGCAAACATGAACTGTAGCAGCTGAATCTAAAACCCAACCTTTATCACTTTTCAAAGTCTGGGTCTCATCCACACAAGTTGTCAAAACAACATCATCATCATCAGACAAGACAACAGCAATATCACTCTTTTCTTCATCTGATTTCTTCTCATCATTCGCCCTTTTGAAAGCAGCCATATCCCTTCTCAGCTTCCTGCAGCGCACTTAGATATATCCCTTCTCACCACAATAATAACATTCTACATCACTGTAATCTCTGTCTCTTTACTTAGATCTCCATCTTGATCCATCAATCTTCTTTTGAGTCTTTTCTCGATCAAAACCCTCTACAGCTAGTGTACTCCCCCCAGGTGATGAGTTCTGAGCTCCCATAAACCTTTCATTCTCACGCAACAGGGCAGTCACATCATCCAACTTCAAAGTAGACCTGCCTACCAACACAGTCTGAACTAAAGGCCTATAAGACTTGGGCAAAGATGACAGCAAAATTAAAGCCTTTTCTTCATCTTTTAACTCATCAACAGAAATCGCTAACAATTGAGAAACCAATTTATTAAACTCATTCAGGTGATTATGAAGACTCATACCTTCTTCTATCTTCAGAGAATACAAATCCATCTTCAAACATAATCTATTAGTCAACGACTTCGAAGCATAAATACCTTCAAGCTTATCCCACAAACTCTTCGGAGTACTCTCAGTCAACACACTGTATTTTACCTCTGGAGCTAACGCCAATCTAATAGTACTAACGGCTTTCTTCTGAATCCTAATCCAATTAGCATCAGACATTCCCTCAGGCTTACTACTCTCTAATGCTTGATCCAACCTTTGTTGTACTAACAGATCTTGAATCGTACTTTGCCATAACATAAAATTACTCTTTCCATCAAATAACAGAATCTTAAACTTAGGCATAGACATACCAGACATACCTTCTTCAGACATCTTCAAACACTGCTTCACGATCTCTTGGACCCACGAACCTCGAACCTCGCTCTGATACCACTTGTTGGGAAAAACAACAACACCCACGCGCAGCAACCACACACAAAATAACAAGCTCAAATCAAGAATAAGAACACACAAATATATTTGGTTCGGCCCAACTCAAAATGGCCTACTCCAAAACTAATCCACTATCAAATAAATCTTTACAATTGTGAGACTTTTAGAATGAGAAAAGTCTCCTAAAACTCCTTACTCAAAACTTAACCCAAAACCCAATTACACCCTTGTCATAACGTCTAGATCCGGGGATTTATCGCTAGACATTGACTTTCAGGGAGTCGCCACCAATCTTTTTTGTCTAGGTGCGATTGGCCACCTAAAGAATCTGTTCTTTTAGGGAACACCTAAGTTTAAGGGTCCCTAGAAGAATAGGTTCAGGTCTGCTAACCAGAACAGGGTTCGGGAGTTCGGTTACGTGTGAGGAAGGTTATAGCACCCTCACAACGCCCATCAAAAGATGGTACCAGCTTAAATTTGTGTTATCCAAAAGCCTTAAAATTTTACCAAGTAATTAATTATTAGAAATTATTCTCAATTGACTCTAATACTTTTAGCAAAAAATTGAGAAAATTTCCTCACCTCAAGAGTATGCAAGAAAAACTACTGTTTCACTTGCAGAGGCTCCGTCGTCGGATTATTTAAAGAAAAATCAAGATCAAAATCAGAATATAAGAAAAGAAGGATTTTTTTGTTCAGGAAAAATTGATACTTTCAACTTTTCCCCAAAAATATTTTTTGGAAATTTATTTTTCTTTTAAGGAAAATTGATACTTTCAACTTTTCCCTAAAAATATTTTTTTTTGAAATTTATTTCTGAGGAAAATTGATACTTTCAACTTTTCCCCAAAAATATTTTTTGGAAATTTATTTCTAAGGAAAATTGATACTTTCAACTTTTCCCTAAAAATATATTTTTTTGGAATTTTTTTATTTTTATTTAAACAAATATAAAATAATAAAAAATAAATAAAAAGAATATTACATAAACCTAATCTAATAAATAAAAAATAAAATAAACAAATAAACAAAGAAATAAAAAAAATTCAAAAAAAAAAAAAACAACCTGTCGCGGCTCGGATCGCGGCTCGGCTCGGCTCAAGGAAGAGAAAACGGCTCGGAGGGAGCGGCTTGGCGGCTTGGCTCGGCTCGGCTCGGCTCGGAGGGGGCTGGCACGCGCGGGTTAGAAAGCGGGTCGACGCCCGGGTCGGGTCGGGTTCGGCAAAACGCGCGGATCCTCTAGGTTACTTAAGGCCAAAACGACGTCGTTTTGGGAGGGTATAAAAGGCACCTTCCTCCGTTTTTCGGCAGAACGCTCCTCCCCCTCTCTCTCTCTTCTTCCTTTTTCTCTCCCTTCTCTCTAGAAACTGAAGAACACCGGTGCCGGATTCTGGAAATTTTCGCCGGAATCTGGAAATTTCACCGGAAGTTGGCAGGAATATCGCCGATTTCTGGGATTCTTCGTCGGAAACTGGACTGGTTGCCGGAAACTTCAATGTTCGCCAGAATTGTTGCCGGAAAATTCAAATTTCGCCGGAATTTTCGTCGGATTCTGGAAATTTCTGTAAAAAATTTTCGCCAAAAAATCTCTAAAAATTTTTTCTCACTCCCAGAACACTTCTAAACTTTTCCTAGCTTCCTATACGCCTCCTTTTCTCTTAAATCAGTAGCTTTGCTTATTGTTTTCTGTGTGTCCTGCATTCTGTTCCAGAGTCCCTTTTATAGGGGTTGATCAGGAGTTCCTGATCAATCCCAATTCCTCCTTGGACGGGAATTCAATCTTTGAATCCCACTGGACTCTTCTGATTGAGTTCCCTTCCACAGTGGGATTCTTCAGCCTTGAATCTTAGCCCTCCAAAATTAAAATCAAAATAAATAAAAAATACTAGATAATTAGAAAAGATAAATCAAAAGATATTATAAAAAAAATATCTGATAATCAGGAAAAATCAGAACAGATAAAAAAAATAATAATAAATATATAACTATATACATATAAATCTAATCTAATAAAAAATAAATAAATAAATAAATATATACATAATAATAAAATAAATAAAATACATAAAATACAAAATAATACAGGACAAATTGAATTGGGCCCTACCCATTTGGGCCAGGCCCAATTGATCTGGGCCGGACCCAATTGGGTGTCTACAGCTGCCCCTCTTTGCACATTTTTTGTGAAACAAAAATTGCGCAAAGACGTAGACACCCAATCAAGACTCAACTCAACATTTTTTTGGTTTTTTTTTGTTTTTTTTGTTTTTTTTGTTTTTTGGTTTTTTTTTGTTTTTTTATTTTTTTTTGTTTTTTTGTTTTTTTGTTTTTACCAAAGCTCCTCTAAACAGAGGCACCACGACTTTTGAAAAGTAAATTGCTCCTCTAAACAGAGGTACCACGACTTTGGAAAGTAAATTGTTCCTCTAAACAGAGGCAAGGAACTTGGAAAAGTAAATTGCTCCTCTAAACAGAGGCACCACGACTTTGGAAAAGTAAATTGCTCCTCTAAACAGAGGCAACGAACTTTGAAAAGTAAATTGCTCCTCTAAACAGAGGTACCACGACTTTGGAAAAGTAAATTGCTCCTCTAAACAGAGGCACCACGACTTTGGAAAAGTAAATTACTCCTCTAAACAGAGGCAACGAACTTTGAAAAGTAAATTGCTCCTCTAAACAGAGGCACCACGACTTTGGAAAGTAAATTGCTCCTCTAAACAGAGGTACCACGACTTTGGAAAAGTAAATTGCTCCTCTAAACAGAGGCAACGAACTTTGAAAAGTAAATACTCCTAGACAATCATGTCCGAAGGAGTTGAAAGTTGTGTTTGAAGAGATTTTAGGAGATTATGCCCAAAGGTCTTATAAATCAACCCTGATACCAAGAGACATCCTATCTCAAGGATTAAGAACTTACCTGACAAGTTTCTTCTCAAACTTGCAAAGTCTTTTCATATCTGTCTTTTTCATGTGGGATGTTGGAACACCCCTGCTTCTTGAATTTGTACACTATACTTTCCTGAAAGTAGTGTATGCTATGCAAATGAATATGAATTTCAATGCATGCTATGCAAATGTTGGCTAATTAATTCCTGTTCAATGTATGGTACTCAAGTTTCTCAAGCTTTTTTTTTTTTTTTTTTTTTTTGGCATCAAGCCCTTTGATTTCTCAAAGATCCAATGACACTGTTCTTCTAAGATCGAACCAGTGTAGCTCTCAATTGTCCTTTCCACTCACATTCTTTCCCTGTTCAGTTTCTCAATACTTTGGAATAAGCTTCATCAATCGATCATCCCTTGACCATCATTCAATGAATTTCTCAGCACTAGCAAATTTAAAAACAAATTTCATCCACCATCACTGGGTCCTTGTCTCAACATCAACCATTCCAAAACAAACTCTGTCCACTGATTGTTCCCACCATTCGACCAATTCATCCTTGTACTCATCACTTGGTTGTATCGTTTTTCAAGATTTGCCCCATCATATTCTCTATTTGGTCACATCATACATCCTTCTAAATCATCTTTTTTAAGTTTCTACCATTTCTTCATCATCTTAGATTTCTTTTCAAATGAATGTAAGATTCTTTTAAACACATATTCATTCATTCATTATCATTTCAATTCTTGACAAATATAATGCAATCAAGCATTTTCTCAATTCATTCTAGGGGTGAAACAATAAGAGAACAGAAGGTGAATTATGGTAAAGATAATCAATAGAGATCTATTTTGATAGAAAATAAATGGGAAAGAAAATAAATTGGATGTCATTGAGGTGAATGGTATGTCCAAATGATGAATATTCAGACAATTTTCAACATTAATCTAGGATTCTTTTTCAAAAACTCATTCCATTTACTGTTGAAATCATCTTGAGCTTGGCGAACTCTGCCCCAGTCTTTGAGGGATCTTCAGATGTCTTTGATCTTTCATTCATGTGAGCCATTTGACCTGGATCCCTTTTTTTTTTTTTTTTTTGGGTACCAAAATCACCCTTTCAGGTTTTCAATTTGAATCTCCTTTTTTATTTTTTCATTTTTTCATTTTTTTCATTTTTTCTTCTTTCTTTCTTTTTTTTTTTCTTTTTTTTTTCATCATCTTTTTTTTTCATTCTTCACCTATTATTGACATCCTTCATACATCAAACTTTTAAGGTAATATAGCATGATTCCATCGCTTCATCATGAGCATGCCTTCGCTCAACATATGATCATTCAAGTTGAGTATTCACACTTGATCCAAATGGACTTTTCAAGGTTGTAATGTAGGTCAAGGTGAAGGGTCATAAAAAAAATGGATATAATAGGCTCAAAACATGTATTAAAAAGGTTCAAGATCGAAGGATCATTTGATGCAGCTTGGCATTTTGCCTCACATCGTTTCACTATTTTTTCTTTCCTCACACAAAGGATTCTCATTACTTTGCCCCAAGTCATGTGTGGCATTTATTTTTTTCTTTTGCTTTTCTTTCTCTTTTCATCTTTGAGACCTTTTGTGGTTTTTTTTTTTTTTTCAAACTTTACCCTCCAGTGTAGAGGGTGATCCTTGGTTGGGGTTCTTCCAAAAAAAAAATGATAAGCTCAAAGGGGTAACAATAAATGGTTTTTCAAATGGTAAAAGAAAGATGGCCATTTTTCATCTCAATTGTGAATACCTTTCTTGAACATCATCTATTGAACAAAGCTCATGAACTTGTATAAAAGATTGCACACCTTCAAGATATATCTATTTCACCTTCAGTAACAGCTTACTTTTTGCTCAAATCATCTCCTCACATTGACGTGGATGAGTTCTCAAAATTAAATCCCAGAATCATTGTTATCATTATCTAAATATTCATCATCTAAAATTTGAAAATGGGAATGTAAAGTCATGAAAGGTAACAGGGCATGGAATAATGGTCGAGTGAAAGAGAAAATGTAATGAAATGCATTAACTTGCCCTTATTAAAATGATAACAAGTGAAGTCATATTGCAAAAAAAAATCCAACAATCACTCGAAAAGAAATCTTAAAATGACAAAAAACCTTCAACCCGCCTTATCTCCATTAAAAATTAGCTCCCTATATGATCAGGTGAAGAAATCCCCATTGACATCTTGCCCTTCAATTCATTGTGACTCTCCAGATCCTTTCTGTTCTTGACTTTCACTCAGTACGCTAACATGAGGTGTTGTTGTTTTTCCCTGATCAAAACTTACCATTCCATCATTGATCAACCGTTGCACCTTATACTTTAAAGCAGTGCAATTTTCAGTAGAATGGCCAGTAATTCCATAATGATAATCACAATGGGCTGTAGGATCATACCACTTTGGATAGGGTGGTTTAAGCGGTTCCACATGGCTGGGGGCAATCAAGTGGCTATTATAGAGTTCTCGATATAACTCTGTATAAGTCATAGGGATTGGATCAAATACAGGTTTTTCTCGAGTAGTCCGTTGTTCTCGTGAGCCACTTGCTGGATGAGTAAGACGAATTTGGGTTCTTACAGGAGCTTGAATGTTAAGGCGGTAAGTGGATGAATAAGATGGTTGTGGGGCTAGCTGGTAGGGGTAGGATGAGGCATTATTCACAGCAGGATAGTATGGAGAGTAACATTGGGATGGATAGGGTTGATAACCCCTGAATTGTTGTCTATCAAAGCTCACAGCTTGAGCTTGAGCTTCTTTCTTTTCTGATGTCTTCTTGGTTTCTCCTCCTCTCAACTTGCCATTTTTTATGGCATTTTCAATAATTTCTCCAGAGATTACCATGTCAGCAAAATTCTTTGTTGCATTCCCTATCATCTTTTCATAATAGGAAGGCTTTAAAGTGCTAACAAACAGCACTGTGGTCTCTTTCTCTGTCAGTGGAGGTTGTACCTGTGAAGCTATATCCCTCAATCTCTGGGCGTATTCTTTAAAAGACTCATTTCACTTTTTCTCCAGATTTTGCAAAGATAAACGATCAGGGGCCAAATCGATGATGTGTCGATATTGGCTGATGAAGTCATGAGCCATATCACTCCAAGAGCGAATGTGGGTCCTATCCAACTGAACATACCACCTGGCAGCAGAACCAGTAAGACTATCCTGGAAGACATGCATCAAGAGTTTTTCATCATGAGCATGAGCCGCCATCTTCCTGCAATACATGGTGATGTGGGTTTTAGGGCACTTTGTACCGTCATATTTTTCAAATTTCGATACTTTGAATTTATAGGGAATAACCACATCAGGAACTAGGCAGAGTCCAACAGCATCAACTGACCCATAAAAGCTAAATCCTTCTACAGCCCGTAGCCTCTGCTCTAGCATGCTAATCTTGGAACTTTCCTCAGCCTCTACTCTCATCTTTTTTTTTTCCTTCTCTTTTAAATCATCTAGATCAGGAATTGGTTCTGCTGCCTTTTCAATGAAGATAGGATTTATATAGCTGTTATACTGCCCTGGGTTGAAAGCTGATGGCATTCCAGGATAGGCGAAATGTTGTGGCGGGACCTCTTGGGCAGACTGGGCTTGGGGTGGGCCAAAACCTGGAGGGTACAAAGGGTCAGCCACTTCTTGCTGGCTTGTACTTCTTTCAACTCCCTTTCCTCTATTCATGTTATTAAGAGCTTCCAGAATCTTGCTTAGCTCATTTTCAATCTTCTCCTGTGCTTTTTCTATCTTTTCAAATCTCTGAGAATTTTTCTGCTCCATTTGCCTTGCTCTGGATCTTGTGTTGTATGGATGAGCAAGGTTTTTGCTAGACGGAGCTATCCTGGAACCTTAAGTACCATATCTTAGAATCAGTAAATTGGCATGATCATCACATGGTTATTTTGTAAGTGTAATGAATGAGAATGCAATGAATGAGAATGTAATGAATGAGAAATGTAATGAATGAGAAATGTAATGAATGAGAAATGCATGTATGCAAAGAACATTTGCCTCAAAACGGTATTCAACTAAAAAATTTCATTTATTCCAAAAAACTTTGATCTACATTGAGTTTATCCCTCTAGAATTATAGCCATAAAATTGTTTGATCTGTTCATACTGGGCTTTGGCTTCTTCTATGAAGTTCAACAGACGCTGTCCATGTTCTCCTACTGGGGCCATCACTTGTCTTAATGCTTCTGCCTCTTCCACCATCTCTCTTGCCTTACACACCCCTTTATGGATCTGGGTTGTTAAGTGCTCAATGTATTTTTGCCTTCCTAGGTTCTCTCTTTTACCACACCAGACTTGGTATGATAATTCTCTATGTTCTCTGACCAATGCAGCGATGCGATCTCCTTGTTCTTCCAACCTTTGACTTAGCCCGCTCAAATAACTGTTCAGCATGTTAAGTTTTGCCTGTGCTTCGGTACTTTCTTCTTCCAATTCGGCATACTCTTGCTTCAGTCTTGTATTTTCCTCAGTCAGCTCGGTAATGGTTATCTCTTTGGCTCTTTCCCTCACACATAGCCTCTTATGCTCTTGGTGTAACTTTGCTAGATCTTCAGTAGCTGTATCACGTTCTCTAGCAATCTTGTGAACTTCAACTTCATACCTTTCGGCTCTACCTTTCCACTGGGCTTTTTCTTCTTGAAGTTTCTGAATCTCTTGCTTTAACTGGCTCTTTTCAGACTCAAATTCTTTTGTTGTCAGCTCTAAATCTGATGGTGTCTCTTCAAGTTTTTCTTCTGTTGGCTGTTGAGGGATTTCATAAGTGAATACCATTTCTTGTCTTCTCTTTGCTCTCCAAACCAAATACCCTGGGGTGACCTTATCAGTGAATGGTCCAGGACTCACTCTTCGGGGATTTTTCCATGCTTTGATCATCTCATTCACCCTCTGAAATGCTTTAGGCTCACTGTAAGAGAAGTCTAACTGATGAAGCCCATAAGTCATAGGAATGAACTGTTCTCCCCCAAATTGCCTTCTTACTAGGAGTGGTGCATAATTCGTCACTCCCCATAGACCCAAAAGCGGGACCACTGTACTATCCCCACATTGGTATAACATAGGCTCACGATTCATCCATGGGGCCAACCATCTCACCCTGGCACTTTCCAACTTTTGTAAGAACGTTATCCATTCTTGTTTAGACTTCCGCTTTGACCACCCACTTTCGCAGAATTCTTTGATCGGAAAACGATTACGGATATAAAGCTTCGAGAAAGCACCTTTTCCTTATTCAGAATGGCTTTTCATCCACAAGTACAATAGTTGTATGCAACCTATGAAACGTCCTCCATTTCGACGATAATAACTCAAAGATCTGATAGTCTCTGCTAATATTACCGTTGAAGGATTACAGCCATTGATCACACTCTCGAAGAAATCAACCACCGCTATCTCAATATGTCCCAAGACCTTTGGAAAGATTACCAGTCCGTATATAGCCAAGGCAAATATGTCTAACCACCGTTCTTCACCGGCATGTTGCATCAGAAACTCATGAAAGAACTTCCAAGGTAGGCAAACCTGTTCCTGTTTCTTCTTTGTATGAGAATCCACAACTTCCTTGTCTATCCCCATGAGTTGAGCTAGACTTTTACGAAATCCTGACTTATGCTTTTTGACATATATCTTGTCAGGAGTCTTGAGATGCAAACCCAACAAGATCGAATATTCTTCTATGGTGGGAGTCATATCAGCTTCATTAAAGATGAAACACCTGTATGCAGGATCCCAGAATTGTGTTACAGCTCTAATTAGTTGATCATCAACAGCCACTGCTAGAAGGTGTGCTATATGCCCATGTTTCTGACAAAACTGCTCTTGTCTTGACGGACTCATCTTCTTCCAGATGTCAACCAAATCTTCTAAATTATTCTGTTTGAGGAGGATAGATGTTTCTTGAGACAGAGTAGACTCATACCCAATTGGCAAGCAATCTCCCATCTTCAGTTGGGTCTTTTCTGACAGGGCCCTTACTTCGTTAGGTGTCCCACAGGGTGCTAATACTGATGAAGAACAAACTAGGCGTTCATTGGTATCCATGAAAAAAATTTGTTGAAGATCGTTTTTCAGGCAAATGTTCTTTATGCAACTTTATGATATGCACATGAACCAATGCAAAAGAAAAAAAAAGGTTAGTATACCCAGAAAAAGAATAAATAACAAAATAAATTTAAACATCACACAAAGTAAAAGGATGGATCTTAGCTTTTGGTCAATTCTAACAGGGAAGAGTGATGGCTCTATCTATGGGTTAGGCACTCTTAAGGTTCACTATATGTGGTTTTAGGGTTAAAGTCTAAAGGTCCTCAAATTATTCCTTACATCCTTGTCCATCACAGACTAGTAAGGCACCCTAATCCTCACCCATTACAGGCTATAAGCGGAAAAGGTTCAATTTGAGTGGGAGTATTTCGCTAGCCACTGCGGAGGCATTAGACCTCATGAAAGCAATAGGTACTTTACTCCCTCCTAGAGGGACAGAGCTCGGGTGTAGAGCTCATGTTATGCACATGCACATGAATGACATAATTAACAAGGTAAATAAAACATGAATGAATAATACACATATATACAAAAAGGTTCAATTTTATTAGGCTTTTGGATAACACAAATTCATTTGCTGGCTTGACTCTCAAAGTCCCCAGTGGAGTCGCCAAGCTGTCATAACATCTAGATCCGGGGATCTATCGCTAGACATTGACTTTCAGGGAGTCGCCACCAATCTTTTTTGTCTAGGTGCGATTGGCCACCTAAAGAATCTGTTCTTTTAGGGAACACCTAAGTTTAAGGGTCCCTAGAAGAATAGGTTCAGGTCTGCTAACCAGAACAGGGTTCGGGAGTTCGGTTACGTGTGAGGAAGGTTATAGCACCCTCACAACGCCCATCAAAAGATGGTACCAGCTTAAATTTGTGTTATCCAAAAGCCTTAAAATTTTACCAAGTAATTAATTATTAAAAATTATTCTCAATTGACTCTAATACTTTTAGCAGAAAATTGAGAAAATTTCCTCACCTCAAGAGTATGCAAGAAAAACTACTGTTTCACTTGCAGAGGCTCCGTCGTCGGATTATTTAAAGAAAAATCAAGATCAAAATCAGAATATAAGAAAAGAAGGATTTTTTTGTTCAGGGAAAATTGATACTTTCAACTTTTCCCCAAAAATATTTTTTGGAAATTTATTTTTCTTTTAAGGAAAATTGATATTTTCAACTTTTCCCTAAAAATATTTTTTTTTGAAATTTATTTCTGAGGAAAATTGATACTTTCAACTTTTCCCCAAAAATATTTTTTGGAAATTTATTTCTAAGGAAAATTGATACTTTCAACTTTTCCCTAAAAATATATTTTTTTGGAATTTTTTTATTTTTATTTAAAGAAAATAAAATAATAAAAAATAAATAAAAAGAATATTACATAAACCTAATCTAATAAATAAAAAATAAAATAAACAAATAAACAAAGAAATAAAAAAAATTCAAAAAATTCAAAAAAAAAAACAACCTGTCGCGGCTCGGATCGCGGCTCGGCTCGGCTCGGCTCAAGGAAGAGAAAACGGCTCGGGGGGAGCGGCTTGGCGGCTTGGCTCGGCTCGGCTCGGCTCGGAGGGGGCTGGCGCGCGCGGGTCAGAAAGCGGGTCGACGCTCGGGTCGGGTCGGGTTCGGCAAAACGCGCGGATCCTCTAGGTTACTTAAGGCCAAAACGACGTCGTTTTGGGAGGGAATAAAAGGCACCTTCCTCCGTTTTTCGGCAGAACGCTCCTCCCCCTCTCTCTCTCTTCTTCCTTTTTCTCTCCCTTCTCTCTAGAAACTGAAGAACACCGGTGCCAGATTCTGGAAATTTTCGTCGGAATCTGGAAATTTCGCCGGAAGTTGGCCGGAATATCGCCGGTTTCTGGGATTCTTCGTCGGAAACTGGACTGGTTGCCGGAAACTTCAATGTTCGCCGGAATTGTTGCCGGAAAATTCAAATTTCGCCGGAATTTTCGCCGGATTCTGGAAATTTCCCAGAAATTTCCAGAAAAAATTTTCGCCAAAAAATCTCTAAAAATTTTTTCTCACTTCCAGAACACTCCTAAACTTTTCCTAGCTTCCTATACGCCTCCTTTTCTCTTAAATCAGTAGCTTTGCTTACTGTTTTCTGTGTGTCCTGCATTCTGTTCTAGAGTCCCTTTTATAGGGGTTGATCAGGAGTTCCTGATCAATCCCAATTCCTCCTTGGACGGGAATTCAATCTTTGAATCCCACTGGACTCTTCTGATTGAGTTCCCCTCCACAGTGGGATTCTTCAGCCTTGAATCTTAGCCCTCCAAAATTAAAATCAAAATAAATAAAAAATACTAGATAATTAGAAAAGATAAATCAAAAGATATTATAAAAAAAATATCTGATAATCAGGAAAAATCATAACAGATAAAAAAAATAATAATAAATATATAACTATATACATATAAATCTAATCTAATAAAAAATAAATAAATAAATAAATATATACATAATAATAAAATACATAAAATACATAAAATACAAAATAATACAGGACAAATTGAATTGGGCCCTACCCATTTGGGCCAGGCCCAATTGATCTGGGCCGGACCCAATTGGGTGTCTACAACCCTTTAATAGCCTACTCACTTAGCTATTCTCTTGGCGTCTAACTCTCTGGGGTTACTAAACTAAAACCAAAACATCTTATTTATAAAGGTGAAACCCTTTATACTTTTACTAAACTCCCGATGTGGGATACAAGACAAACTCAAACTCACTTAACTTTCAATGTGGGATTCTGAGATTCAAGACAAATCCCAACAAATCCTCCCTCCATCTTGAATCTTCAACTCTTCTCACTCTCAGTCTCTTCTAGTCCACTCACAAACAAACATACACACCCATAAGACGTAGAGCCCCAATACTCTTATGGGGTGTCTATCTCACAAAATCCTACAACTCTCTTACATCTTTTTCTCATCCGTGGATGTAAGTCAGTTGGACCGAACCACGTTAAATTGTTGTCTCTTGTGTGTTTGATTTATTGTTTGATTTCGCTTCCGCTGGTATGATTGGATTGGAGACTTTTAGCCCAACAAATGTCACCTCTTATTTTAAAGGTGTGCTTTAACTGAACATTCTTGATTTATTATAATTTGGAAGTAAGATTCATAATTTCTTATCACCCTGGAATTTTTTCTTTTTTAATACTCAGGTACTTCTTTCTTTCTAATTGTCTTGACAAGGCTGTTTAGCTTTGATTCGAATGTTTTGCCATGAAAATTTCTGATCACTTTTTGTCAATCATCCCTAGCTAATCCCCTTATAATAAGTTGAGTGTTATCTCTTGTGCAGATCATAACAATTCTGGGCACAGAAAGGCAGGAGTCATTGCGGGTGAAATTTCAATATTTCGGTTTAGCATTTTGTATTAATAGTGCTAATGATGGCAATTAAATAAAAAGATAAAAATTAATATGATGAACTTGTATGTCAAAATACAAAGATTAGGACATTGATGATTTCATATTGTTGCAGGACTGTAACTGCAGTTTCAGCTGCTGAGCCATAGGGAAAGCCGTTGGCATTTACTTCTTGAAGAAAATGAGAGCTAAAGCACCTGTAACATTTGGAGTTCAAAGCAACGAGAATAGGCTTTTCTGAAGAAGTATTGGTGTGAGCAAAGTGAAAGCAACCGCAACTTTATTCTTTTCTTTGGTAATCTTTTTGAACTGTAGGATAAACCTCTTTAATGGTTTGTTCTGTCCCTCTTTGTTTATAGTAACAGAAATTTGAGAGAGCTGAGGATTCATTCCTATGATTTTTCTGCCAGGAGATATTGGAGTCCAAATTTTGGAAAGCTAAAGTCGACTCGACTGGCATCGAGAAAGAAAGAAATTAAAGTGGTTATAGCAAAAAGAGGGAAATAAGTTTAAAGTTTATAGCATGGCTTGCCAACAAGACAGCGTAGGTACATCTTCCATTCATCATATCTGTTGTTGGCAACGTACATGGGAGTATAGCCTATCCTGAGTCCTGGCCCCAAATTTATATATGATCAATTTGTTAGAAAACTGACGCCAATTGTCTCGCTCTCTTTACCTTGGCATCCTCTCAATAAGTCCCTCACCACAGCGGTTAAAAACTACTGTAACTTTTATGACTTTGTCCGCGGTTAATTTGTCGGTGGATCCTAACAACATCACCTGCAATATTTGGATATGATTAATTGGTTAAAATTAAGACAAAATTGTTTAGTTATTATATCTAGTAACATTTTTAGTTTCTCCAGCTCGAAATTCAGTACAATTGAATAACTATAGTAAATTAACCCATATTTCTTAAATTTGGGGATCATAGAGGAGATAATCTCCATTTATAACTGTCCTTCTCAATGCATACCATTGCTTGAACAACTCTCTTTTTCTTAATTAATTAGTCATTGTTCTTTCCATTTTGTCGCTTACTTTTACCCAAAATTGTGTTTCAAAATCTTTTGTCTTTTATTATTATTATTACTATTATTATTATTATTATTATTGTTTTGGAGTTAAATTAATATTACATTAACATTCCACACGTTAGTTTAACAGCATATAATTAATTAATCCATAGGTAATAATTAAAAATATATATCTCTTGCTTATAAACTATGTGTGTGTATTCTTTTTTAAGGAAAAAAAAGAACGAACTAATTATAAACACTTCTTACATACTTTCAATAAGACATAATAATAAAACATTTGATTTCATATAGTGAGCAAATAAAACAAATAATTTAAACTATGTGGAAGCACATCAAGATACATATGCTTCGCCCTTCATTTAGTAACTAATAGCTAGTGTAATAGAAGGAAATTAACTTCATCGATTTCGGCTTCAATACTTAGATAATTATCCAGATGGCTTGAAGTCTCTTCAGCCAACTTTTATGCATAACTGCACATCCCATATAGACAAGCATTTCCTTTACCACAGTTATTGTTGCATCCTCCACAGTGCCTCTGGTTGGACAATGGGTTCACACACTTCCCTTCACAGCAAATCTTGGAATAGTTACACTTCTTGCCACACTTTCCGCAGTTGAATTTGTCCGTCTCGATGTCTACACATTTTTTGTTGCAGCAAAATGGCCCTGGGCTGCCATTAATGCGACAAATCTTAGGGTTTTTGTCACATGTCTTTGCAGCACGAGAACTCTGGGCAAGAAATCGGCCTGCTCCTCGGAAGGAGCTTGGCTCCTGCGTATCCGCCATAGGAAGATCAGAAGCTTCACTTGGATTCTCATCATTGTTGCGGAATGGTTCTTCTCCTGATGTTGTACTGGCGGAGAGAGTAATGGCAAAGGCCATTACCATAGTCAACATAAGGAAAAGCTTGAGCGATTTCATATTTTGAAAAAATATCAAGGTAAAGCTTAGAAAAAAAGGTGGTAATAATATAGATATGAAATCATTGGATGGAAAAGAATGTAGCGCGTTGAGGGGTATTTATATAGAAGATTGAAGCTGGTAAGAGGGTTATGAAAAGAAATTGCATGCATGGTATGTGTATATCCATATGCTGATTGGGTTAGTGGACATTCTAATCCAACAGGCAGAGAAAATCCAAGTAACTGAAATTAGGCATCTTGAATTAATTATGAATAGTAAAAATTCAAACAATTTATAGTTGAAAATGTGGATGTGAAGGTAGGCAAATCACCTCTTTATTATCGATTTGTTAGTAATTAACACTTGTCATACGCGCTTGTTACTTTTTTTTGTGGTCAGGCTGCATTGAATTTGATCATTTCTATAAAAAAATTGAACATCTCTATGGTAGAATGATGAAAAAGTTTAGGTAGCTAGGATTAAAACTTTTTTACTCCAATAATTAATAAATTGTATAATTGAAAGGTGTCATTCCAAATTTGAATTGTAAACAGATTTATGATGTTTGGTTCTTTGTCTCTGAATGAGCACGGCCGTGTTCAGACTGAAATTAAGTATGGAATCGATATTAATAAATGCTTATTCAAGCTTGGTCCAATGATAATCAAATTTTGCTTAAATTTATTTATATTTGTAAATGGTATAACTCTAGCTCATCCAAGTAATTTTTGTTTAAAAAAAATAACATTTTTATTTAATCTTTAATAATTATTAAGTTTTAAAACAGAGAAAACAAATATAATTTTAATGTTTACATACTGTATTATATATTTATCTTTTACATGATATAATTATATAATATATAAAATAAAATTATATATCATATCATATATAATATTATATTACAAAATACAAAGGTACTTGACAAATTTTATTTACGTGGACACCTAAGTGGTTAACTTTTCTATTTGACACATAAAAAATTATTCAAAAAATTTGCTTACATGGATATCTACTTTAGTAAGTTTCAAATTGTTGACAACAAAATTTAATTTAAATATATTATCTTTTCAAATTAAATAAATTTCTTAATAATCTAGAAATATATTTTTTAAATTTAAAGTTTTCAAGTGTAGTAATAAATTATCTTTTAAAGTTTTTTTTTGACATATAAAAAATTACTCAATAAATTTGTTAATTTGTATATCTACGTAAATAATTTTTGAATTATTGGAAATTTAAAAATTTGAAATTTAAAAAGTTTATCATATTTGGTTTAGATTGCACTTACTATGTAAATTAGTTATGATAGACGTTTGTTTAGTAATTATAGATATAAGGGTATTTATATTAATATTAGCTAGTGAGCTTTTTTTTTTTTTAATTTAGTCGCTTAATTAATTATTTATATATACCTTTTATGGCCATTGCGATTCTACACTTGCTGGTGAACTTAATGACTTTGATTGCTTTTTTTTTTTCTCTAAAACAAATGAATTTTAGGGTCTTTAAATCCCATAACTTTTTTTTTTCTTATGTATTAATTTGATCATTTTCATTGTCATTTGTCTATTTACTCTTACTTTTAGGCCTAAGGGAATTTTAAAAAAAGTTTGGCAAATAAGATGGATGGATTTTTGGGATGTTTTAATCATGGATGCTCTACCACACTTTTTAACAAATTTAAAATTTTTATTCTTTAAAAAATTTTCTTTCATTAATTAAACTCAATACTTTTATCCCTACACGTGATTTGTGGTATTATCATTCACCTTTATTTTGTTTTTGTTTTTGTTTTTGTTTTTGTTTTTGTTTTTTTATGTTTTCAGTAAATCATGTGGAAAGGTTTGTAACTTTGACCTAACATTTACTAAAAATTGGTCACTTCTTATAATTTTTCCTTGAGTATAGTAAATCGATCCTAATGTGTTTTAGATAGCCCGATCTTGTAACCTTCTTTTTTTTTTTATTTATTTTTATATTTTCAAATTTTATTTCTTTTCATTTTTCATTCATCGATTGCTTTTCTTCTTAATGTTTTCTTTTTAATGGTTGTGATTTAGATTGAAAAGGAAACTATGTTGAGGATATAAGTGATAGGTAAAATATCTTTGTTTTTTTTTTTGAAAGTTCATTAAAATACTTGTCTACATAAACTAGACATAACTTTTTTTCTGCATAAACATGTTACAATAGGGAAAGAGGTAAATTTTTTTATTCGTTTATGCTGAAATTCTTGACTAAGGGAACGATACAATTGCTATTTATATTATTGTCAATTTTATGATTTTCTTTTATGTTAAAAGGAAACATTAGCTATATATATGATATGTATTTTTTGAAATGAACAATAAACCACTTTAAATTTGCATTTTTTTAACTAGATAATTATAAACTTTTCATATCATTTAAATATTTTCATTTGATTATTCAATTTTTAAATGCTTTTAAAATTTAAAAATATACTTATCCAATTCTTTCAATTTATATAATAGTTTTATATTAATTTAAATAATATATAAGACATCTCTTAAATCACTATTTCTCAAAGTAGTAGTAAAATTCATTAAGAATATTAGTAATTATTTTGTCTTTTTTTAATTTAAAATAAAAGATATTCTTTTTCAATTTAAAATCACCTACATCTACTAATTTAATTTTTTTTTTAATTTTATCACTTATGATTTATTAACAATCTCTCATTTTTAATGAAAATTGTAGATAACTATAATTTTTTCATTAAATTAGGCTCCTAATATACTTTTCTAAGGTGTTTTATTTTTACCTTTATGTCAAATTAATATTTTAAAGAAAAATATATTAATCTACAATTATCAAATCTTTTCTTTATTATACCTTTTGGTTAAGTTACAACGTCTTTCTATAGTTTCCTTTAACAATGAATTCATATCTATATATTTTTTTTTGCTCTACGTTGATTTTGAGCTTGTGGATTTTCTTACTCAAGTGTTACACAATTGATAAACCATGAATCATAATATTTTTTATTCTTTTGGGCAAATGAAATTTTTGAAATTTTTATTTTAAATGTTTGTATTATTTCTATTTTAAATGAAAAGTGCACAACGCAAATGAAAAAAAAAAAGGTATATAGTTATTACTATTACTATTACTATTACGATATTTTTATTTTAATAATTGATATTTTAATTAACATTGACATTCTTTCATAATTATCTCACTTTTAACAAATTAACCCAAAACTATTATATGTATTTTATATATACATTATACATATAAATTAAATAATATTTATTTATGTGTCTACACATATATTTAAATAAATAAAATTAATTTATACATCACATGGATCGCAAGCTAATTAATATTATATAATTGCAAAAATAGATGAAGCCAAACTTGAGCCTTGAATTTAGAGCCAAGGCCCTTTATGCTTTTAAAAGGACATCATTTTTTTCTCAAGCTCATTTTACAAGTTTCCTATTTTTATTCAAACCCAATCAAATATTAGAGGGGACTTTAGATTTGGATGGGTTTACTTTGATCTAATGGTATTTTAACTTTGTTTTAGGCTTATTAGTAGTCATTTGATCCCATTGCATTTTTGGTGTGATACGATTAAATGCACTGCACTTCCAGTTGAATCAAAATGCGAATTTTAGTGAGATCAAATCAACATAAATTTTTCATTAAAATTTTTTTCAATTGTAGTTATAGTAAATTTTGTTACTGTTTTTAATATCATCGTAGCCAATCTCATCATCCATCCAAATGGAGCTTTAGCTGTTAAATTTGAAGTGTGCAATGACTAAATTGAGCTAATTCGGCCAAAATAGCATCTTTAAAGATTTATTTAAGGTTAAGTTTGATGCGTTAATTAAAATTCATATAAATTTAATTATAATTTTAAAATATTAACAAATTAGAAATGTTTTATATTAATAGTTGATTTTTTAAAAATTATGTTTATAAATAAAATAATTATTTAGGCTTAACAATGTTCGATTAAAATTTTTGTATAAAGCTTAACTTAAGTTAGATTCAACTCACAAACTTAATGAATAACTTGAATGTAGATGAATTATGGATAATTTATGTGTATGTGTATATATATATATTGGGTTTTATCTATTATTTCGTGACTATCAATTATTTGTCATATAACTCAAATCAAGAGTCTTCTTTTAGGATTTTTTTTGGTTCATTTTTGCTTTTGGGGTTATAACTATGTTGTTTTGTTGAGAGTGCGAGAATCACTTGATTCTTTCGTTGCTCTACTTTTCTTATTAATATGAAATTATGATAGGGCTTATATATATATATATATAATATATATATATATATATATATATATATATACACTCGAAAGCTCTAATTCAACCAATATAACAACCTGTTAGTTTGGTTCAATCAAATTATCTAATTTGTATTGCCTTTTTGGTATTGAATTATACATATTTTCACTTTTAATATTCCTCTTTATTAATATATACTAATATACTTTAAATTAATATATTCATTCATATTTGTGTAAGTATTCATTCATATAAAAATATATATGAGAAATGATCAACTTATACAATGTAAATTTTTTTAGTTTTATATTTTTTTAATAATTCATTTTAGTAGATCAAAAAGATGAAATTAAACTATTTTTTCTTATTTTTACTTGTCTCTCTCATCTATTGAATATATTAAAATCAATGTTAGAATATATATATATATATATATATATATATATATATATAAAGGATCAACCTACACAGTATAAAACTAAAAAAGTTATATATATATTTTAACCATTGATTTCAATAGATTTAATGATGAGATTAAACCATTTTTTCTTATTTTTCTAGTCTCTCTCATCCCTTATATATATATATATATTAAAATCAATGTTTAGAAAAACGTATAAAACTTTTTTTAAGTTATAAAATGTAAGTTGATCATTTCTTTCTCTCTATATATAGAGGAGGGATCAAACTTACTAAGTGTAACTCTTTTTTTAGTTTTACGTATTTTTTTAATTATTGATTTTAATAGATCCAAAAAATAAGATTAAACCACTTTCATAATTTTACTTTTTTTTCTCATCTTTGACTCAATTGAAATCAATAGTTAAAAAAAACTATAAAACTAAAAAAATGTTATACTCTGGAAGTTGATTTCTCCTTATATATATGTGTGTATCTATTTATATAAATATATAAATATATAAATATATATGAGTAAGGTTAATTAACACAAGCATAAAAAAAGGTTAATTAACACAAGCATAAAATTTTTTAGTTTTACAAATTTTTTTAATAATTGATTTCAATAAATCTAAAAGATGAAATTAAATTATTTATTTATTTCTCTCATTTCTTAGATCTATGAAATTAATGGTTAGAAAATGATGTAAAACTAAAAAATTTTACATTGGTGTAAGATCACTCCTATATATTTTGGTGTAAATTAGATCACTTCTATATATGGGAAGAGATCTAACTTACATAAAAAACTTTTATACTTTTTTCAATAATTGATTTTAATAAATTCAAGAGATGAAATTAAATGTATATAAGAAAGGATCTAATTTATACAAAAAAAATTTATATTCTTTAAACCATTGATTTAATAGATCTACGAAATGAGATTAACTATTTTTTTTTTCACTTGACTCTCTTATTTCTTAGATTTATTGAAATTAATGATTAAAAAATTTATAAAATTTGTTAATTTTACACTAATTTAAATTGATATCTCTTTTATATATTTATATAGACACACACCATGGACTGCAAAAAGAGACGCCGAAGCCCGTTAATAACTAGAGTAATTTGCATAATTTCTAATAGTTTTTCTTTTTTCTAATTCTAACAAATTGATCGCTAATTTACTAATTCCTTCATCTAATATATAGTTGCCTCATTTTCACCTTTTTGACACATGTCCTCTTGCTAGCTGGTTGATAAATCTATATACATGTCTTACCATATCATCATAAGAATAAATATACCTATAAATAATTAATGCTTAAAATATCTAAAATTTGAACAAATAATATATACAGTATCCAAGAACATTGTGAATATATTACTTGTATATCTTCAAATAATAGTCACATATTTAAAACAATTATTAAATTAAAAAATCTACATCTGGGCGAAACCTACCAAATTGTGATGGCTCGCCTTTATTTATAGTATAATTCAAATGACTATATGGCCTAAACATGTACTAAATGCTATCTGATCATTTGATCAATATCTAGAAGAGGTGTGACGATGAATTGTTTCTATGCATAGCTGCACATTCCATACAAGCATTTACTTCCTTTGCTGCAGTTATTGTTGCAACCCCCGCAATGTTTTTTGTGAGACATTGGGTTCACACACTGCCCTTTGCAGCAAATCTCTGAGTACTTACACTTCTTACCACACTTTCCGCAGTTGAGTCTGTCTGTCTTCACATTCACACATTTTTTCTTGCAGCAATCAGGCCCCGGACTGCCCGCCACACGACACACTCTAGGGTTTTTGTTACACGTCATCACGGTCCGAGGTTTTTGTGCGAGAAACCGGCTGGTAATTCCTCGGAAAGAAGTTGGTTCGACTTGGCTATGATCCTCGTTATCATCATCATCACCATCGCTGTCAACAAATGATTCATCTTTAGATGGTGTGGCGGAGAGAGTGATGGCCGAGGCCATGAGCAAGGCAAACATCAGGAAAATCTTCAGAAATTTCATGTTTTTCTTGAGAGTTTGAGGGGGAAAATAATACGATGAAAGATGCTTAATTTGGATAATTTGGGTGTGGAGAAAGAAATGAATGATGTAGAGGTATTTATAGACAAGATTAGAGGCTGACATATAGTAGGTATCTTACAGAATTGCTGCATGGTTTCGTTTTCACCGATGCTGTCCTTAGTGGGATGGTCCAATTCAACGGGCGTATAAATTATAAAATATCAAGTAAACGAAGTTAGGCGTCCCAAGTAAATTTATGCAGCAAAATTAGGCGAATTTCAACTACTTTATTTCTATCAAATTTTCCCACCCATTGCATAGTTTGATAATTAGAGTCTGTAGTAATTAAGTGTTTTTTTAATTCAAAATTGTTTTTGGTTTTTTTAGTTCAACTAGGCTAGTTGCCGCAAATTTAATTTGGTATTTATTCGTTTGAATGGTTGATGGTAAAGGGATTTTTTTTCAAAATTGATTTTTTGAGTGGTGAGAGATGTTGGGGCTTTGCATAATACATATCTTTTTCCGAATTAATTTAAATAAATTTATTTATGTTAAATTTAACAAATTTTTAAAAATTATTTTTATAACTTTTTAACAAATATAAACTTGAGACAGTTAAAAAAAAAAACCAAAATTTTTATCACTCAAATTAACCTTCATTGATTGAAAAATTGATATTTCTGTCCAAATATGTTACAGCTTCATGATAATAGAAAATAGTATATAGTTCCACAAAAAAAGTACACTTAATTTACTTGAAAAACGATAAAATCAAGTCAATGAACTTTTTTATTAAAAAAAATAAAAACGTCGTTATTAGCAGCCAAATTATGATTAAAGTAAGAAGTCGGTAGGTTGAAAGCAGAAGCGTCAACATGCAGAGCGTAACAGCTTCCTTCAACGAGACCAACAGTTGTTCAAATATGGCAAGAAACCCAAAATTTCATGATTTGCTTACAAAACGGTTACACAAGCACTCGCTTATATTCCATACTTTGAATTTTCCGCACAAAAATTTCTATGGTTGATTGCTTGCATCTCTTGTTTTCTTTATGCGTGATTTTGATTTCACAATATAAAATAATCTTCATTCCTATATCACACTTCTTAAAATTCGAATTTTAAACTTTCAAAATGGATAAAAATTTGTTAGAAAAATTAGTAAAATTTAGAAAATTGAAAGAGAGAATAAATATTCAAGATGGTTTTTTTTTTCCCCTAAAAACTTGCATGCCCCAAGATATAACAAAACTTCAAAATTTTTCAAATACAATTTTTGCAAATAATTTTGTAAAAAAGTATTATATATATATATTTTTATATACATGTATTACTTTTTAAATAAGAAAGAAGATACTTTCTCTTTATTTTTTAATTCAAGTAGTAAATAGCCATGACCCTATTCAAGCAAGGTAGAACCTATGGTCTTCACAGTTTTCGTGAATTAGATCCCTCTACAAGTTCAATGGAGGTGGCTATCTCAAATCTTCAGAATCTATGGTAAGGTCGTCGATGTGTTTATACCACAGAAAAGGAGTATCAGAAGAAGGAACTACGGGTTTGTACGTTTCGACAAATATATGAAGAAAGGAATGCGGTTAGTAGATTAAACGGAACATGGATCAGGGGCCATAGGATCGGGGTGAATGTGGCACGCTTAAGTGCTAAATCTCCTTTTCGGAGACAAGTACCAACGAACAATGCACAGAGAAGCGAAAAGAGGCCTCGAGAAGAAATAGCTCACGAACAACAGAGAGGTGAGTCGTCTGGAACTCCACCAGATGAAAAGGAGGCAGAAGGTAGACAGAGAACTTACATGCAGGCCCTGTTGGAAACTGACAACTCGATAACCAGAGATGCATCTACTGGGAAAAAAGAAAGCTTAAAACTGAAAGTATTTCAGGGGATGGTGAACGAAGAGTCGTTGCGCAACCTTGAGAAGAGTGTAATAGGCATCTGCAGAGGCTATTACGAAGCGAAAACGTTAAATGAGAATGTTAAAATACACTGAGTTTTCGACATATCAGTCAAGAAGATTTCGTGAAGACAGTTCCTAATCTGTTTTCAAGACGATGAAACCATGGCTACTATGAAACAACTAGGGTGGTCTTGGCTAAAAGAGTGGCTCATTGAGGTGGCTCACTGGTCGGAAGATACGGATTACAGATACAGAACTACATGGCTGACAATTTATGGGGTTCCATTGCATGCATGGAATTATGACACTTTTAAAAACATATCCAGCTTATGAAGTAAGTTAATCTTCATGGATTGCAAGACATTAAACTATAACGATTTCAGCAGAGGTGCTGTTTTTATCATGACTAATCAACTGGAGAAAATCGACAAATTTCATTAGTCTCGAATGTGGTGGTAAAAGCTATAAGATAAGGGTAATTGAAATAGGATCAGACGTAATCTCACTGCTTCATTGCTGTTGCGGCTCCTACGAGCAGTTGCAGAATAGGTTTGAAGATGAACAGCAGGATCTGGGTGCTAATATCAATGAGTTGGAAGTTGTGAACGAGACCGAGGAACACTTGATGAATAAATAAAAAACAACACTTGATGAATAAATATACCTTTCCATAAATGAATATTGAACGCAAATTTTCACTTATGAACAGGCATAACATTTCAAGATTAATTTAATCTATATACAAAAATTATTGGTCACCGATACCATATAGTACTTGGTGCAACTAACAAAGTAGGTGAGTAATTCCTTGCACGTAAAGGTGTCAAATGGGTTGCACATTTTATGACGTGATACGATTTGTTACGACATAAATAGCAAGCACAATATATATATATATATATATATATATATGTGTGCGTGTGTGTGAATGTGTTCCGTGCTAAATTGAAAGATTTTAAGTTTATCCATATAGCACAATTCGTTAAAAATTAGTGCCAGCACATGACACCTGGGCACATAAGTCCCGTTGTGCCATGTTGACTTATAATTGTTATTTGATTGTATTTATATTATTTTTATATTATAATAAAATTATATTTATTTTTTATATTTTATTGATAATTTATAAAATAAAATTACTTATTAAATATTTAAATTATTGATAAATAATTTATATTTAACTAATGATTAGCAAAGATAAAATGATAAAAATAAATTAAGACTTCAAATTAAGTACAAATTCAATTAATAAAATAAATTACTATAAGATGGGTATAAAATAAATGCACAAAGACAACACATTATATAAGTGAATCGTTAGATGATGAAAATAAAAAAAAATAATCTTATGTTTTATAATATTTTTTATATGTATGTGTTTTTTTTTTTTTTTGAAATATTTTGATTGTAAAAATATATATTTTTATTTAACGAATTCTATTACCATTTCCTGAATGTGGGCATTTTGTTGAACAACATAAATTATGTGTAATTTTTATTTATCTTTGGATGTTATTTTTAATAGTAGATGAATTTTTTTAAAAAGTAATTAAAATTTTGAAAAACTATTAATAAATTGTACTTGATCCATCTCAATACAAAAAATAGTACTGCGCTAACTATGAAGATTATGGATCATGTACCATGTTGGGTTTTATTCTTAATCTTCATGGACCATATTAATACATGTTAAAAAATAATATTAAGTCGACACAATCCATTAATATATAAATAAATTATGCTTATCTAACACGGTATATTTAACACCTCTATTTGTATAAAGGTTTATTTCCATTAAAAGCCAAAACCATCAACCTCTTTTCACCGACGGTAGAATTGAATTTGGCTACTTTCTCAAACTTATTGCAATGCCTTTTCCTTTTGTTTTATTTCGATAAAAAACTTACCAACTTAAAAATAAAAAAATTAAAATGATACAATCTTAAAACCAATCAACATTCCAAAGCAAAAATACATGCAATAAAAATAGAAAAAAAATTATCTTTTACTGGGAAGTTACATAAATATTAATTTAGTTTATATAAATACCAATTTACATGTCATAAGGCAAAAATAAAAATAGAACTAACATGAAAATCAGAAATAAAAATTTATATTTAGTGTCTATGAAACCTATGATATAAAGATAAAGCTTTCTATCCCAGAATTGCCTGCTGCTCTCTCTTTAGAATTAATTTTCTCTACTTTCTCTCTACAACCAATCATGAAATCCAAGAACACTGGCCAAATTCCAAAATTTTAGTGCATAGAAATTCAATCGGTCCCTATGAAATTCAAACTTTTTCAAAAGTAACGAAAAACCTAGAATCCAGTCATCGCCTTTTCCTTCTGGTCACTATAGATCTTATTGGGAAATTTAAATATTCATCGAAAAATTCAAACTTAAACCCAAAAAACTCCAAAAAAAAAATAATCCCACAAAAGCTCTAAGACTCGACGGTATGCTAGTTTTATTCTTCCAATAATATTAGGGTATTATAAGATCAGATATTATTGAGTTTTGTCTTAATATCATGAATGGAGGGAGATAGTTCAATGGTATTAATGACAAAGACATTGTTTTTATCCCATAAATGAAAGCCCCTAGGGAAATTTCGTAGTATTGCCCTATTAACTTATGTAATGTCTTCTACAAAATAATTGCTAAGACTTTAGCAAATAGAATAAAACAGTTTCTACCAATGTGCATAAGTGAGAACTAAAGTGCTTTTATCCCTGGTCACCTGATATCTGATAATGTTGTTATAGCTTATAAGCCATTATATATATTGAAACAAAAGAAAAAAGGGTAAAGAGAGGCAGTACGCCCTCAAACTAGACATGGACCAAGCCTATGATAGAGTGGAATGGTTTTTCATAAAAGCTATGATTGAGCGAATGGATTTTGACAGAAAAATGGATAACACTTATAATGAACTATATTAAATTTGTTACTTATAAGGTGGTAACTACTGGTTTGGTCTTAAAAATATTTTACTCAAAAAGAGGGCTTAGATAGGGGATCTTTTTTCTCAATATTTATTTCTGGTATGCATTAAAGGTTTATCGACACTATTGTCAAAAAACCAAATTAAGGGCTTGCTAGAAGGAGTACGAGTAAGTGTTCAGGGCCCAAGAATCACTTACTTGTTTTCTGCAGATGATAGTTTGCTTTGAAATAGTTTGCTTTTCTTTAAAGCAAACCAACAAGAATGCAGAAGAGTGAGAGACTTGCCAAAAAGGTATGAGGGAGGTTTTGCGTAACAGATTAATTATGACAAATTTGGTTTATTTTTTAGTATAAATACCAGAGCTAAGGGAAAGGAATTGGTAAATAATAGTTTAATGATACAAATCACCATAAACTTGAAAAGATATTAAGATTTACCTATGTTCATTGGGACAAGGAAGAAATAGGCTTTTAGAAAAATTTTGAAGAATATGAAAAGAACAATAAAAAAAGGGAGTAACAGGTGGTTGTCTCAAGGGGGAAAGGAGGGTTTTGTTAAAGTGATGCTACAGTTGATGTTTTCCTATAAATGTTTTATTTCATGTTCCCGAAAGGCTTACATCACAACATCAACATGATCATTAGCAAATTTTGTTAGAGAAAATCTCTAAAGAAAAGAGGAATACTCTAGAAATCAAAGAAACATATGTGTATGGCAATGAAAACTGAAGGTATGGGTTTTAGGGATATGGAGTATTTTAACAAAGCTTTGCTAGTAAAAGAAGGATTGCCACTTATACACAATAATATGTCACTCATGTTCAAAGTTATCAGAGCTAACTATTTCCTAAAAACATTATTTCTTGAGTTTGGATTAGGGAATGCATCGTCATACACATAGAAGAGCATCTAGATGGGGAATAAGGCATTGTAGCTCAGAACAAGGTAGAGGGTGGGGAATGGAGGAAATGTAAACGTGTGAAACTGACAAATGGGTACCATGAAAAAATTATTTCAAACTTGAACCAAATGATGGCTATCTTCTAATGGTAATGAAGGTTAATACCTTAATAAAGAGTTTTCAAAACTGTTGTGGCAAAGACATGCTGAGGGAATGATTTTCAGCAAAAATTATTTGTGATATTTTGACAATTCTAGTGAGCAATAAAAGACCACCGGATATTCAGGTTTGGCACTATACAAAGACAGGGCAATATAGTGTGTGATGTGGATATCACTTACAGGTTTCAAAAGAACACGCAACAAGCTTAATGTATGGGGCAAGGGAAGAGATAACAGGTAATGTCAATGTCCCTAACTGGAATAGATTATGGCAGTTACCCATTCTAAGTAAATTCAAAATATTGCATAGAGATTGAGGTTAAAACACTACTTGTATATGAAAGACTAAAGCATATGAAAATAATAGATTGTGTGACATGTCAACGATGTTAAAAGTAGGACAAAACTATAATACATGCAATAAGAGATTACCCCATTGGTTACTGGTTTCAAAAGAACACGCAACAAGCTTAATGTATGGCGCAAGGGAAGAGATAACAGGTAATGTCAATGTCCCTAACTGGAATAGATTATGGCAGTTACCCATTCTAAGTAAATTCAAAATATTGCATAGAGATTGAGGTTAAAACACTACTTGTATATGAAAGACTAAAGCATATGAAAATAATAGACTGTGTGACATGTCAACGATGTTAAAAGTAAGACAAAACTATAATACATGCAATAAGAGATTACCCCATTGCCAAGGAAGTAAAGATATAGGCTGGATATGAAAAAGATTGGCAAGGATCCTAAGCATAAATTATGAATGAATGTTTTATAGCTTGGTAAATAATATAAACAAAGACAAACTTTGCTGTATCATTATAATGTGTTGGACAATATGGTCTAACAAGAATGAGAACATTACGAATGGAACATAAAAGGATAGCCAAAGAACAATGAAATTTGTTAATTGATACTTATATGAAGTTACATGTGCCCAAGCAAAACTGTTGAACAATGATCTAAAATTTAGTTCATGTTTAGGATCAATGTCCTAGTTTTTAGGATATAATTAGTAGTAGTTATTATACGTGATTGGGTGATTCTTAATATTTGTCACTTTTTTCACTTTTTCATTATTTGTTAACTGTTTAAGCATTTTACTCTGTTAGTTATCTTGTAAGCCTATTAAAATGTTGATTGAATTCAATAAAAACATAAAGCAATTTATATGTCATTATCCAAAATTGATTCTTTCTTTGGTGTCGGTAATTTAATTTCAAAAAACTTATTTCATAACAAATTTTTGGTATCAGAGCCTTAAAATCTTTTCCCATTTTTTGTATCTATTGAATTATCAATGATGGCAGTTAATGGTAATTGAAATGTAACCCAACCTCTCATTCTCGTGTTCGACGAAAAATGTTATGACTTCTAGAGCATCAAGATGAAGACACTTTTTAAATTTCAAGATCTTTAAAATTTTGTAAAAATCAGATACGACGAGAATGATAATGATGAAAGATGACTGAAAGACAACAAAAAGAAAGATTTTAATGCCCTATTTATCATTCAGCAAGTAGTTCATAAGATACTTTTCTCCAAGATTATAACAGCTAACACTTTAAAGGAAGCTTGAAAAATCTTGTAAAAAGAGTTTCAAGGCTTTTCAAAAGTTATTGCTGTGAAACTTTAAACTTTTCAGAATCAGTTTGAAACTTTGATGATGACAAGTAATGAAACAGTGCAAGATTTTTTTTCTATAGAAATTTTTATTGTTACTCAATTGAGATCTTATAATGATAAGATTACTGATGAGACTATTATTTTCAAAGTTTTACGAAGCCTAACTCTAAAGTTGTTATAATAGAAGAGTCTAAGGATCTATCTATTGTTTTCTTTGATGAACTAATGGATTTTTTACAAGCTCATGAAGCAAGATTGATAAGATCACAAGAAAAGATTGATGAGAAGGTATTTCAAGTGAAATGGGATAAAACTAGAAATGAAGTATCCATTGGCAAAGGACGTGATAGAGGAGGCTTTCGTGGAGGATGTGGCAAAGTTAAAAGAAGATATCATTCTGATAAACAAAAGAAGTAGTCTATTAGTGAGCAAAAAAATAACAAAAGCATTGTCCAATGTTACAGTTATAAGAAATTTAGTCATATAAAGGTAAATTGTTGGAACCAAGTGAGCTACACGGAGGAAGAAAGCAAAAAAAATAAGTTATTCATGACCTATTTACTTACTAATGAAGTTCCAATTGATGTTTAGTTTGTTGATAGTAGTCGTTCGAACCATATAACCCCTAATAGATCACTATTTAAGGATCTTGACTAGTCACAAAAGTTGCAAGTTAGACTTGGGAAAAACAAACAAATGCAAAAAAAAGGTATAGTTGAGGTGAAGACAAGCAATGGTAAAATAAAATTACTTTTTGATATCTTCTTTGTTCTTAATTTGATGCATAGTTTGTTGAGTGTTGAACAACTAATGACTGGTGGATGTGCAATGGTGTTTGAAAATGGAGTATGTATGATTAAAGATAAATTTGGATACCCTATGGTGAATGTGCATATTGTAGACATTGAATTTTGTTCGAAATATTTTTCAATATGATTGACCCGAGGCTAATTTGTGAACATGGGCTAAGATCATTTATAGAGATCATTTATAACCCATAAAAAGCCTACAAATTGGCCCATTTAAAGACCCAAAGTCAACTCAAATCAAATTCAATCAAACAAAGTCAAAATTACACAATACTTGGTCAAAATGGATAGAACTCAAGTTATTTCTCAAAATTCATAGCCTAATTGGAATCAATGTGGCTTAAAATTAAATTTGAAGATTTTTAAAATACTAAAAATTTTTATTGCACTTGAAGAAATACAAAATTACTAAAATGCCCTTTAGGGGTATTTTCGTAATCTGGCCTTTTCGAGATCAGATTTTTGTGAAACTTTTCAGATCTAAATTTCATAATATTTCATAATTTTTGATGCATTTGAATGCACAACAATACCCCGAAATGTGAAATTACCAAAATATCCTTATAACGGTATTTTCGTAATTTGGCCTTCTTGAGTTCAAATTTTCATGAAACTTTTCAGATCTCAATTTTATAATATTTCATGATTTTTGGTGCTTTAAAATCCTAAAAATGAGTATGAGAATATTGATTTCGAAGAAAATAACATAAATACCGAAAACTTTGTATTAGTGGTAAAATATTCTTTTCATGGGTTTAGAGGCAATAAAAATCCAACCTTTGCAGTGAATAATGTGGATCATTAGATCTCCTATTGAATCTTAATTCAATGGCTAAAGGTTGCTCCTTAAAAAAAGAAAAAACAAAACTTTGGCTCTTAGATGAGATTTGATCCAAGAGCCTATACTCACCAAGAAAAAGAGATATTTTTTAAAGATTTTCTTCTTGGCAAAAGGGATGGTTTTCTGCAATTTTGGAAAAGGGAAGGTGGCTAGGAAAAGGGGGAAAGGAAGAAAGAAAGAAAAGAAAATTGTGAAAAGCTTAAAGATATATAATTCTTCTTTTCTATTTCATAACATTCAACGCATCCTCCATATCATCTACTTTTTTTAATTTTTTGTTTCTTTTTTTAAGAAAGTGGTAATTCTTAGATGATTTTTTTTACTAAGCTTGGATCAACTTACATCCAACTAGTTAGTAGTTTGGATTGAAATGAGAAAACCAAGCAATAAAAAATTTCCAATCCACTATAGCCAAACCTTTTTTGGTCCTCCATTGATGTTTTTCTTGCTGTTGAATGTTATTTTTTTATGATTAAATGGCAAGTTTATTTGTTGTTTATATAAATTTTAGCTAGAATGTGATATGAGGATATTGTTTGGCTTTAAATGTTGACTTCATGTTTTCTTCTCTTTTTAGTTTGTCATATGCTGGTTGAAACTCCTCATATATTGTAGATGCCTTCATATGATGGAAATTGTGATGCTAAATGAAAATTTAAGTGAAATGAAATGATGATTGCTTAGGAATATGCCATAGAGTATTTGGCCAAGGTAGTTTCCTTACTTGGCTGAAACTTGCTCATCCATTTGTGGCCAAATGTTACTTGATCTTATGTATTAGATTTTTGTGTGTGTCATGTTTACTAAATTTTCTATGTGTTGGATTAATTTTTCAATGGAAAAACAATAGTTGAATGAGTGGTTTGGTTGATTTTTATGTTTGTTTTGTTAGAGTTTTTTTTTTTAAAAAATGGTGGAACATTCAAACCAATTTTAAAAGTTTGTTATGTTTGATCCATTTTTTCTCTTAAATTTTCATATGAAACTTGTTTATAATTTAGTTTTATAAATGCATATGCTTATAATTAGTTTTTTTTTTTTTTTTGTCATGCTTTTATCATGCATTCAGTAATAACATTTATATAATTTGTTCTTGTCGTGAGCATAATTTCATAAAACCCCAAATCCATTTTAAATTTTTAAAGATTTGTATGAAAATCCTTTATGAAATAATCTATTCTAAAATACCGCCTAGATGTTAAGGTATTTAGAAATTTTTATTTCACTAAAAATTTTCATATATTTTCACAACTCAAAATAAATTTGTTAAATTAACAAGTATAAAATAATAATAATAATAGGACGAGATTTTAAATATAAAAATTCATACCTAAACTTTGCCTAGATGTTGAAAAGTCTAGATGGTTTTTTTATATTTGAAAACTTGATTTTTAAATTCATATTTGATCATCGTTTTGCATGTGTTTCGTTTTTAAATTAATGTTTTCATTTATAATGCACATATATATGTTGGCTCTAGTTATGGATATTTAATATTAATTATATTATATTCCTTTTTTTCTATACCAAAAGTTTACTTAAAATTTTAATTTTGAATAAATAAAATTAAAATAACATTCCATGAAATATAATGGATTGGTACTTTGCCTAGATGTTGGAGAGTCATCAATAATTATCATTTTCAAAGAATGTTATTTTATTATTTTTTAAAGGGAATGTTATTATAAATCTTAAATAGAAAGACTATATTCAAATTCTACCTTTATATTGAAGATTATAAAGATATTTATTTAATTTAAAATTTTTCTTAATATTCTTAAATAAAAGATTTTTTAACTAATTTATCACAAAATGAAGGGAATTGTAATTAAATTTCATATAACAATCATTTTTTTAAAATTATAAATTGCACATAATTAATTGGTACTAATTCTATGAGCGTTGTAAGGGTGTTAATCCTTCTCCATGCATAATCGACTCTCAAACCTGATTCTGATTTCGTAGACCAAAATCATCTTTTTAATAAAGCTTTAAACCCATTTTATTATTTTATTAAAAAATTTTGGGTGACCAATCACACCTCTAAAAAGATTAGTGGTGACTCTCCTTTTTTTTCATAATTTTTTAAAAAAATTTTATGTCTAGCGATTGAGTCTTTGAACTGATACATTACAACACATATAACAGAAAATAAGATGTTTCCATTTAAAATTTCTAACGTAAAAAGTAAGCTCTTATTTTTAACAGGAATGATGAATCAAAATTATGGCATCTGTGATATGGATATCTCAATATCAAAGGCTTACAGTTACTAAGTAATAAATGTATAGGTTTTGAATTGCTTCAAATTTGATCTTTTGATTTATGTGAATGGTGTATTTATGGGAAACAAGCAAGAAAGTTGTTTCCAAGTGGACAGTCATTGAGAGCCTTTGAATGCCTTAAATTGATACATGTCGATCTATATAAACCTATGAAAACTACATCACTTGGTAGGAGTAAGTATTTTTTGCTCTTTACTGATGATTGTAGTAGAATGAGTTGGGTTTATTTTCTAACCAACAAGTCAAAGACTTTTGAGAGTTTAAAAAAATTCAAGGCTTTTGTGAAAAAGCAAAGTGGAGCTTTCATAAAGACTCTTTGCATTGATCGAGGAGAAAATTTTATATCTAATGTGTTTAACCTTTTTTGTGAGAAAAATGGCATTTACAGAGAATTGACTACACCCTACACTCCAGAGCAAAATGGTGCAGCTAAAAGAAAGAATTGTACTATTGTAAAAATGGCTAGTAGCTTGTTGCAAGCGAGAAAACTACTAAATCATTTTTGCATTAATTTGTGGCAATTGTTGTTTACTTATTGAATTTTTTTCTTGTAAAAACAGCCCTCAATCAGACACCTTATGAAGCTCGGAGAGGTACATGGCTGATGGTAAGTGACTTGAGGATTTTTGCTTGTGTTGCATATACTTTGGTTAATTCTTAGGCTTGTCACAAACTTCAAGAAAAATTAAAAAAAATGCATTTTTATGGGATATTGCACTCAATCCAAAACATATCATCTATATAATCCTCTTAGTGGCAATGTTATTATTAGTAGAAATATGGTCTTTGATGAAAATACAAGTTAGAAGAGGAAGGGCATAAACGAGGCAACTCAAATTCTGATTCCAAGTGCAAGTGAACATCCACGTGAGAATGTAGCAAATGAAAATGTTGAATCAATCCCCATGAACTTTTCAGTCAGTTCTTATTCACCTGCTTCTTCATTGTACTCTTTACCTCTAACCTCATGACACAGTAGTTCACCTTCTTTGAAAGAATTATCAAATGAAACACCTCTAAGAAAGTTTAGATCTTTGAATGATATTTATAAAACTTATCAATTTACTCTCTTTGTTTCAAATCTTACAACTTTTAAAAAAGCAGCAAACCAAAAAGAATGGCAAAACATAATGCAAGAAAAGATGATGGCAATCCAAAAGAATGAAACATAGGAGATTATAAATCTACCTAAAGGCAAGAACGCAATTAGCCTCAAATTGGTATTCAAAATGAAATACCATGCTGATGGAACCATGCAAAAGCATAAAGCCTAATTGGTGGTGAAAGGATACTCACAACAACAAGGAATTGATTTCAAAGAAAATTTTTCTCCAATTGCTTGATTTAAAACTGTGAGAATTATTTTAGCCTTGACTGCACAACTTCATTGGCCTATTTATCAATTTGATGTCAAGTCTACCTTTTTAAATGAAAACTTGAAAGAAGAGGTGTATGTCAGTCAACCTGAAGGGTTTGTGATCAAATGCAAGGAAACAGAGTGTACATACTAAAGAAAGCATTTTACAGGCTAAAACAAGCACCACGGGCATGGTATAGTAAGAGTTATAGCTATTTTTGTCACAATGACTTCACAGGGAGTGAGAATGAGCCTACTCTTTATATGAATAAAAAAGAAATAAAATAATATTATAATTGTTTGCTTTTATGTTAATGATATTATTTATATGGGCTCATGTGATTCTCTTGTTGTTGAATTTAAATCTAACATTATAAAAGAATTTAAAATGTCAAACATGGGTTTGTTGTATTATTTTTTAGGGTTTAAGGTAAAGCAAGGTATGGATGAAATTTTCATTTCACAAAAGAAGTATGCAATGGATCTACTCAAAAGATTTAATTTGCTTAACTGCAATCCAACTATCACATCCATGAACATGAATGAGAAGTTACAACTTGAAGATGGTTCAGAAAAGGCTGATGTAAAGACTTTTAAAAGCTTAGTAGGAGGTTTGATTTATCTGACTATACTAGACCAAATATTGCATTTTTTATTGGTGTAGTATTTAGGTTTATGCAAAGTCCCACAAAACATCAACTTAGAGCAATAAAAAAAGTCTTACGTTATATTATTGGAACTCGTGATTTTGGGATTTGGTATTGGCAAATTACAAACTTCAAATTATATGGATTCATAGATAATGATTGGGCAAGTTTGTTGGATGATAGAAAGAGTACTTTGACAATTGTTTTCATTCTCGGATCAGGTGCCAGAGTTAAAAAAAAACAAGCTACAACAGCTTTATCATCTTTAGAAATTGAGTATGTAGTAGCAACTTCAATAACTTGTCAAGCAATTTGGATTAGAAGATTTCTTGCAAATCTTTGTCAAGTTTAAGATAGTGCAACTAAAATTTTTTATAAAAACAACTCAACAATTGCTATGACAAAGAATCCTGTATTTCATGGGAGAATAAAACACATTGACATTCCCTTTCACTTTATTCGTGACTTAGTTGCAGATGGCATAATCAAAATGGAATATTGTGAAACAGACGTGTAGCTAACAAATCTTTTCACCAAAGCACTTTCAAGAGAGAAATTTTTTTACTTCAGATTACATCTCGGAGTATGTGATTTTAAATCAAAGGTGAGTGTTGAAGAGTGATTCCAAATTTTGTTCACGTTTGGACTCAATGTCTTGGTTTTTAGGATATAATTGGTAGTAGTTATTATACATGGTTAGATAATTCTTAATATTCAGCAACTTTCATCACTTTCCCATTATCTGTTAACTGTTTGAGTTTTTTATTCTGTTAGTTATTTTATAAGCCTATTAAAAAGCTGATTGAATTTAATAGAAAGGTAGAGCAATTTATGTGCAATTACCCAAAATTAATTCTTTCATTGGCATCGGTGATTTAATTTAAGAAAACCCACCTCTTTCCCCAACAAAAACAAGAGATTATAACCACAAGGGCTGATGCCAGATGGAGTGCACCAAAGGAAGATGAGGTGAAAATAAACTTTGATAGAACGCTGGATATAAGGAAGAGGGTAGGAGGAGTTGGACTGCTAGCCAAGAACTACCTGGGAAAGTTGTGAGAGTGGTGTCTATGATCATACTTGGAATTAAAGATACTGTAATAATTGGGGGATAGCTGCTTCTAAAGCAGTTGAGTTTGCAATTGAAATGGGATGGCAGAACATTGTCTTGGAGGGAGATGCACAAGGAATCATCACTCACCCACAGGATAATAACTTAGCTTTAGTTGGAAACCAAGTGAATAAGGTATAGGAGAGATTAGCCAGTTTTCTACAATGGAAGGCTCTATATGCCCAAAGAGTAGCGAATGAGGCATCGCATAAGCTAACTAGAATGGCAGTTAAAAGTATGGAAAGCAAACATTGGCTTGATGAATGTTCAGTAGAAATAGATTGCATTGTAACTCGAGATGCTATTCATTGAATTAATGGAAATGGCTTTAGTAAAAAGAAAGAATGTGAACATTAGTTTGAATGTTGAATGGAAATTATAGGCATGATGAATTCAAGCCTCCTGTTAGTTTTGGCTTCTCTCAAGTGGTCATAGGATGATCATCAATTTATCATTGTCACACGAATTTTGTTGCTCTTGTTTTTCAAACCAGTAATAAGTTTGCAACTGTGCGCAGGCATCCCGGGTGGCGTGGGCGTTGGCTATTTAGGTTTTGAAGGGTATTTGAACTTTAAACCTAAAGGGTATACAGCTGTCATATGGTATAATTTCAAGGCTCCATGTTGAATGTTAGACTTAATAATAAGATAGAATTTTTTTTTGGCCATTAATTTCTGTTCTTTTCTTCCTTTTCCTGTCATTTCCTCGTTGCTCGTGTCTCAAGTAAAATTTTCCACCGCCATTGTCTTTATGAATGAAGATATGCACGATTCTTTTAGCACGTGTGAGCGGAAAGATGTGGGTAATTAGATGACTTCTTTTCTTTTTAGGTAAAGCTGGTTCGTGTGCACTTAAATCTCAAAGCAGAAAACAGCAAATAGAATTATTTCTTGAACAAATTGAAGCAAAATATAGCCAAAAAAGTAAAAAGACAAAATGTTTTTCTTATTACTGATGAAATAATTGTATGCATTTTTTAAAATTGTTATCATTATAATTAAATATTATATAAATAAAATTAATTAAATAATTAATTATTATATCAAAACTAGATTATAATAATTAAATAATTAATTAACAAATTATAATATAATTATACAATTAAAATTACACATTATACGATTTGAATTAAAACCTCAAAATTTTATAATCTTTTTTTGCCATTAAATCAAAATCATATTGACAATATATATGTACGTTCTTTCATCAAATAAAAGTAGGATTGTGAATGTATTACACCCTTTAAGCAAATATATGGAGTTTTACCCTTACAAAAAAAGGGTTATGAATGAGTCATCCTTCATCCTTGAATTAAAAAGAGAAGAGACTCCTTACATAACCATTTCCCCAAGATTGATTATTCAATGACATGGAAAGGGCCCATTCTTAAGGTAACAGGTAGACTTCTTACATAATAACAAGTGTCCTAAGGCCCAATTGAAGCTCAGGTCCTGCCTCTGAATACGGGCTTCACACAACATGCGAGAAGAATTTTCCTATTCCTGGGCGTAGCTGAGGCTAGACTTACCCTTGGACATGAACTTGATGGCAACCCTTGAGAGTCTAGTAATAGTAGCTGGTTTACGTTCTCACACTTACATATTAATATCCGAAATTACCTTATTCTACAATTCATTTTAACTTGCCAGAATTTCAGTGTCTTAATAATTATATTTATTTTCTTCTTTAATGATTGGAAAACACAATGAGTAGTAACCCTTCATGAAAAAACGGTTATTCGTTTGATGTAATTAAAATTTTACTTATTGAGACAGTATGTATTGTTGGTATTTTCAGGATCTTAAATATGAACGTTAACAAGGACTGAAATCAAATTCTGGATCTTCCAAATTAAACTGATGTTAGAATCAAACATTCTGCATTCTGCTCTTATGAAATTCACATGTTCATCAATCATCACGCAGTTTTAGTATTAACCTCAAACCTTCTTAAACCATTAAGCACAAAAGCAATGCCTTCTGTCGGGGAATACAAAAGAAAAAGAAAACGGAAAGGAAAAGAGAGAGACTATAATTGCTTTGTTTCATCTGATGCTTTTGCTTGTCCTTAAAACAATACAAATCCCACTACAGAAGCTAACTAACCTTCCACCATAACTCTGAGGGATTCTCTGATATTCACCTACAAACCTACTATATCACAACACAAAATTTCTTCATTTCTATGTTTATGTTCCCTAATCATTCTATTCATCTTTCCATTTCTTAGCCTCGTAGGTCTTTGTAGAACAACTTGTGGTGATATCCCAATACCTACCCTTTTGGAATTGATGATGGTTGTGGCGGCCCTTATTACAGGCACATGCTTGCTTGCTCCGTCCCTGACAAGCTTGACCTGCGTACACACTCCGGTAGATACCCTGTACGCAGCATTAGTTACTCTGATCCTCATATTCTTGTTACCGATCCATTAATGTGGAATTGTCAAGATGGTGATAACTTTCGTTCAACTAGGCCTTTTAGCCTTGAACACAAGCACACATTTCTCACCGTCCTCTCAAAATGACTACCTCTTCTTCAACTGCAGTGAGGATTATGTGATAGTTGAGCCAAAGCCTATCTTCTGTGAGAGATTCCCTGACCAGTGTGATTCATCATGCGATTGTGCTAGTTATCTTTGCAGGCATTTACCTGAATGCGCCACTGAACTGGGTGGTAATTCTTGCTGCTCTTACTACCCCAAAGCAACAGAGTCCTTGAGGCTGATGCTGAAATAGAGTGCATCATATACAAGTGTATATTGGGGAACTGTAGGTACAACTACTGATTCTCCTTATAACCCGGTACCTGAATATGGAACTCGGGTTGATTTTGATGTTCCAGTCACTAGATACTGCCTTCAGTGTCAGGATCCATCCAAGGGAGCTGCAACATGTGGATTTGATACACAAACAAAGAATTTCTTGTGTCTATGTAAGGAGGGAAATGTCACCTCTTATTTTAAAGGTGTGCTTTAACTGGACATTCTTGATTTATTAGAATTTGGAAGTAAGATTCATAATTTCTTATCACCCTGGAATTTTTCCTCTCTTAATATTCAGGTACTTCTTTCTTTCTTTTTGTCTTGACAAGGCTGTTTAGCTTTGATTGGAATGTTTTGCCATGAAATTTTCTGATCACTTTTTGTCAGTCCTCCCTAGCTAATCCCCTTATAATAAGTTGAGTGTTAGCTCTTGTGCAGATCATAACAATTCTGGGCACAGAAGGGCGGGAGTCATTGCAGGTGAAATTTCAATAATTCGGTTTAGCATTTTGTATTAATAGTGCTAATGAATAATGATGGCAATTAAATAAAAAGTAGGACGGAGCAATTGGTCAATTCAGTTAATTCAGTTCAAAAAATTTTAAAACCGATTTAATCGACTTAATAAAAAATAAAACTGAACTGATCGAATAGTAATATAAAATCAAGAAAACCGAATCGATTTAATTTTGTCGATTTCGATTCGTTTTTTCAGTATAATCGGTTCTGATTTCTTATTTTCTATATTTAACTTTGAAAAGTCATTTGATTCAAGGAAATCCACACATTTTCCCTCTGAATCTTACTGTTGGATATTTGATTCCAACGTTTAATTCAAAGTAAATTGACTTTGGAGAAAACTGACAGATTCTCAACAATATCTAAAGTTCCAAAATCAAAACCCACATCTCCTTATAATATTTTAAGATTTTGAATAAAAAAGTAACGTTATTTTCAAATTTGACCTAACTAAAAAATTGTAAAATAGTCGTTACCTTTTTTAAAATTATGTCTAAAAATGAATGTAAGTTAGTTGTAGGTTTCGGTGGGTAAAAAATTTGGTCTATATATGGTGTTTGGTATGAAAAACGCTTTTAATATTTCTTTATAAAAAATTGAATAGGGTTATTCAAAATATTTTTGACTAAAAATACCTTAAATAATTCTAAAAATTTTTTATAAAGGAGTTATTAAAGACGTCTTTTTACCAAAAATACTTTGAATAATCTCATTTAATTTTTTATTAGAGATTATTCAAGGCATTTTTGAATAATCCCTTATAAAAAATTTAATGGGATTATTGAATGTATTTTTGGTCAGAAATGCCTTCAATAATCCTATTAAATTTTTTATAAAGGATAATTCAAGACATTTTTGGTAAAAAATCATATTTAATAATAATAATAAAAAAGGTAAGAGATTATTTAAAGTGTTTTTGACTAAAAATACCTTAAATAATCCCTTACAAAAAATTTAATAGAGGTTATTTAAGGTGTTTCTACCAAAAAAACATCTTTAATAATCCTATTATAAAAATTTTTAGGGATTATTTAAGATGTTTTTTGTCAGAAACACTTTAACCCAATTCAATTTTTTGTAAAGAATTATTGAATGCGATTTTTTGGTAAAAATGCCTTGAATAATTTCTTTAAATTTTTATGAGTTTAGGGTTTAAGGTTTATGGTTAAAGAACTATTCAAGACGTTTTTGACCAAAAACGTCTTCAATAACCCCATTTAATATTTTTAAGGGATTATTAAAGATGTTTTCTAAGTAAAAATATCTTAAATAATCCCTTTTAATTAAAAATTAAATTATTTAAGTTATCATCGTTTATGCCAAGGAGATTATAATAATTATTTAAGATTTAATATATGTGGATTTTCTTTAACCAAATGAGTGAATCTGAACACGAGATGTCCTGAAAATAGAAGAAAATCTTGGGTCTCGCATTTTTTTGGCGATCACACTTTTTTTTTTAGAATCTACGATTTCGCGAACCAAATGCTTTCTTAGTTAATTAGTTTTGTGTAAATTATAAAAAATAAAAAATAAAAAAAATATTAAAATTATATTAATAAAATATAAAATATTTTAATAATATTTAATAGGGTTTTTTGGTCGATTCGGTTCATAAATTTTAAAACCGAAAACCAATCGTCTAAATTGATTTAACCGATATCCAAACCGATTTAATATGTATAACCGAACAAATCAAAATCGATTAACTTATAAACTGATTTTTGATCAAAATTTTCAGTCAAAACCGATTTTTGCACAGCCTTAATAAAAGATAAAAATTAATATGATGAACTTGTATATCAAAATACAAAGATTAGGACATTGATGATTTCATATTGTTGCAGGGACTGTAACTGCAGTTTCAGCTGCTGGAGCCATAGGGATAGGGGTTAGTATTTGCTTCTTGAAGAAAATGAGAGCTAAAGCACCTGTAACATTTGGAGTTCAAAGCAACGAGAATAGGCTTTTCTGAAGAAGTGTTGGTGTGAGCAAAGTGAAAGCAACAGCAACTTTATTCTTTTCTTACTTCGGTAATCTTTTTGAACTGTTGGATAAACCTCCTTAATGGTTTGTTCTGTCCTTTGTTTATAGTAACAGAAATTTGAGAGAGCTGAGGATTCACTCCTATGATTTTGCTGCAAGGAGATATTGGAGTCTAAATTTTGGAAAGCTAAAGTCGACTCGACTAGCATCGAGAAAGAAAGAAATTAAAGTGGTTATAGCAAAAGGAGGGAAATAAGTTTAAAGTTTATAGCATGGCTTGCCAACAAGACAGAGTAGGTACATCTTCCATTCATCATATCTGTTGTTGGCAACTTACATGGGCGTATAGCCTATCCTGAGTCCTGGCCCCAAATTTATATATTATCAATTTGTTAGAAAACTGACGCCAATTGTCTCGCTTTCTTTACCTCGGCATCCTCTCAATAAGTCCCTCACCACAGCGGTTAAAAACTACTGTAACTTTTATGACTTTGTCCGCAGTTAATTTGTCGGTGGATCCTAACAACATCACTCGCAATATTTGGATATGATTAATTGGTTAAAATTAAGACAAAATTGTTTAGTTATTATATCTAGTAACATTTTTAATTTCTCCAGCTCGAAATTCAGTACAATTGAATAACTATAGTAAATTAACCCATATTTCTTACTTTTGGGGATCATAGAGGAGATAATCTCCATTTACAAGTATCCTTCTCAATACTATCATTGCTTGAACAACTCTCTTTTTCTTATTAATTAGTCATTGTTCTTTCCATTTTGTCGCTTACGTTTACCCAAAATTATGTTTCAAAATCTTTCGTCTTTTATTATTATTGTTATTATTATTGTTGTTGTTTTGGAATTAAATTAAAATTACATCAACATTCCACACGTTAATTTAACAGCATATAATTAATTAATTCATAGTTAATAATTAAAAATATATATCTCTTCCTTATAAACTGTGTGCATACTTTTTTTTAAGGAAAAAAAACATCGAACTAATTATAAATACTTCTTACATACTTTCAATAAGACATAATAATAAAACATTTCATTTCATATAGTGAGCAAATAAAACAAATAATTTAAACATATGTGGGAGCACATCAAGACATATGCTTCGCCCTTTATTTAGTAACTAATAGCTAGTATAATAGAAGGAAATTAATTTCATCGATTTCAGCTTCAATACTTAGATAATTATCCAGGTGGCTTGAAGCCTCTTCAGCCAACTTTTATGCATAACTGCACATCCCATATAGACAAGCGTTTCCTTTACCACAGTTATTGTTGCATCCTCCACAGTGCCTCTGGTTGGACAATGGGTTCACACACTTCCCTTCACAGCAAATCTTGGAATAGTTACACTTCTTGCCACACTTTCCGCAGTTGAATTTGTCCGTCTTGATATCTACACATTTTTTGTTGCAGCAAAACTGCCCTGGGCTGCCATTAATGCGACAAATCTTAGGGTTTTTGTCACATGTCTTTGCAGCACGAGAACTCTGGGCAAGAAATCGACCTGCTCCTCGGAAGGAGCTTGGCTCTTGCGTATCCGCCATATGAAGATCAGAAGCTTCACTTGGATTCTTAACATTGTTGCGGAATGGTTCTTCTTCTGATGTTGTACTGGCGGAAAGAGTAATGGCAAAGGCCATTACCATAGTCAACATAAAGAAAAGCTTGAGCGATTTCATGTTTTGAAAAAATATCAAGGTAAAGTTTAGAAGAAAAGGTGGTAGTAATATAGATATGAAATCATTGGATGGAAAAGAATGTAGGGCGTTGAGGGGTATTTATATAGAAGAATTGACGCTGGTAAGAGGGTTATGAAAAGAAATTGCATGCATGGTATGTGTATATCCATATGCTGCTTGGGTTAGTGGATATTCTAATCCAACGGGCAGAGAAAATCCAAGTAACTGAAATTAGGCATCTTGAATTAATTATGAATAGTAAAAATTCAAATAATTTGTAGTTGAAAATGTGGATGTGAAGGCAGGCAAATCGCCTCTTATTATCGATTTGTTGGTAATTAACACTTGTCATACGCGCTTGTTACTTTTTTCTGTGGTCAGGCTGCATTGAATTTGATCATTTCTATCAAAAAATTGAACATCTCTATGGTAGAATGATGCAAAAGTTTAGGTTGCTAGGATTAAAATTTTTTTACTTTGTCATAACGTTTAGATCCGAAGATCTATTACTTGACATTGACTTAAGGAGTCGCCACCAATCTTTTTTGTTTAGGTGTGATTGACTACCTAAGAAATATATCATTTCAAGAAACACCTAAGCTTAAGGGTCTTTAAAAGAATATGTTCAAATCTATTGATCAAAACAGGATTCTGGAGTTCGGTTACGAGTCAGGAAGGTTATAGCATCCTTACAATGCCCATCGAAAGATGGTACCAACTTAATTTCATATTATCCGATAAGTCTTAAATATTTTACCAAGTAATTAATTATTAAAAATTATTCTTAATTAACTCTAATACTTTTGGTAGAAAATTAAAAAAATTCTCTTACCTCAAGAGTCTATAAGAAAACTACCATTTCACTTGCAGAGACTCCATCGTCGGATTATTTAACATTAAAAATTTTCAAGAAAAGAAAAAAAAATAATGATTCAATTTTTTATATAAATCCTTTTCTTTTCATTTAAAAAAAAAACCCATTATTTTTGTATAAAAAAAATTGATACTTTCAACTTTTCTCTAAAGCATTTGGAAGTTTTTATTTAAGGAAAATTGATACTTTTAACTTTTTCTTAAAAATATTTTTTTCTTTAAATTTTATTTTTAAAAAAAATTGGTACTTCCAACTTTTCCTCAAAAATGTTTTTTTTTTTTAATTTTAATTTCAAGAAAAATTGGTACTTTCAATTTTTTCTCAAAAATATTTTTTTTGAAAACTTTATTTTAAGGAAATTGATACTTGAAACTTTTCTTCAAAAATATTTTAAGGTTTTTATTTTAAAGGAAAATTAATATTTTCAATTTTTTCTCAAAAATATTTTTTTGAAATTTTTATTCTCTATTTAAAGAAAATTTGATATTTCAACTTTTTCTTTTTTTTTTTGAAAAAATTTTATTTAAGGAAAAATTAGTATTCCAAAATTTCTTTTTTTTTTTGGAAATATTTTTATTTTTTTTCTTTTAAAAAATCATTAAAAAAAGTAATAAATAATAAGTAAAATAACAAAAAGAAGAATGAAATACCAAAAATAGTCGCAACTTAGCCTCAGGGGATCAACTTAGATCAATCGACTCTAAACTGAGGCGCAGCTTAAGGGGCTCAGCTAACTCGGCTTATTGCAAAAAAAATGACTTGGTTTGCGGCTCACAGGATGCAGTTGCTGGGCAAAGTACGACCAGGTCGAGTCAACTAATGGGTCAACGCACGGACCTTTCACAGATTCTATTTCTCTTTTGCTCTCAAAACGACATAGTATTAAGTGCACGATAAATTCTATTTTTTTTTTCAACTCTTTCATTCATTTTTCATTTTTATTCTCTCTAAGAAATAGTTGCCTTACCTCTCTTTCTAGGTTCCAGAGGAAAGTAACCAAAAGCTTTAAGCTTCCTATATTTTGACGTAATCATGCTGTCGTCATCGCTGACCTTCGCCAACTGTCGTCTGATCACCGGTTTGCTTTGAAACTTGTAGCCAAACTTTTCTTGGCCTTCTCTTTCTTTTCTTTTGTGTGACTAGCTCAAATTTTTTAGAATCCCTCTAGAAAGCCCTGGATCTAAGCAAGAAATTCGAGATCACCACTGTCCAAAACACCATACAAATGAGTTGAAACCATCAAGAGTTTCCTAAAACCTTATTCTCACTCAAACCCAAGAACAAATATCAAGTGTCTTTGCTCCTTTCTCTACTAACTAGAAGAACAACCTAGCCCAGATCTTGATTGAAGTCGTCGTAGCCTTTGCCTAGTACTAGCCACCAAGCTTGCTCGTCTCCTTTCGTCATCACCGATCTTCCTCAAAAACTCAAATGCTTGCTGTGATTCCTTCCCTTTTACGTATCCCCTCAATTTTTTCTTCTTCTTAGGTTTCAATCAACAGCCCAGAAACCGTTCAAAGATCGTCGCCACAACTTCCAGCAATCACCCACTATCGACTTTCTCTTGAAGATACCAGAGCACCGGTGAATCATGCCACCATTTGCTATAGTTGTTTGATTTTCTAACTAGGTTCAATTTTTGGTGAAAATTTTTTGTATGTTTGGGTTATTATTTTTGGAAATTGATTTCGGGTTTACTGGGAATCAAGGGTGCTTTCTGGGTATGAGTGATTTGGGTTTACTAGCTTTTGGCTTGGATGGCTAATTGAAGCTACTTGCCACTCTGTTTTTGCTTCTGGGTTGTATTAAAGAGATCACTCAACAGAGTTCTTGATCAATTAGGAATTCATCTTCAATTGAATTTCTACATTATCAGAAACTCTAAAAATCATCCTGAAGAGATTGAAACCAATTGCAATTCTGCCAGTGTTTATGCATGGTAGAATTTGCAATTTTTTCTTCTTTTTTTTTTTAAAAAAAGCTAAAATCCTATTATCTTAAAATAATAATAGAATAAAATTAAAAAAATCAAAATAAAAACAAAAAAATAAAATAAAATAAAATAACCAACAGTTTGGGCCTATCTATTTGGGCCCCATTGAGACGGGCCCCAATAAGCTTAGGCTCAAATTTTATTGAATCAAGCCCAATGAATTTGGGCCCAGATCAATCAGAGTGTCTACATACTCCAATAATTAATAAATTGTATAACTGAAAGGTGTCATTCCAAATTTGAATTGTAAATAGATTTATGATGTTTGGTTCTTTGTCTCTGAATGAGCACAGCCGTGTTCAGACTGGAATTAAGTATGGAATCAATATTAATAAATGTTTATTCAAGCTTGGTCTAATGATAATCTAATTTTGCTTAAATTTATTTATATTTGTAAATGGTATAACTCTAGCTCATCCAAGTAATTTTTGTTTACAAAAAATAACATTTTATTTTTTCTTTAATAATTATTAAGTTTTAAAACATAGATAACAAATATAATTTTAATGTTTACATACTATATTATATATTTATCTTTTTATGATATAATTATATAATATATAAAATAAAATTATATATCATATCATATATAATATTATATTATGAAATATAAAAGGTACTTGAAAATTTTTATTTACTTGGATGCCTATGTGATTAACTTTTCTATTTGACACATAAGAAATTATTCAAAAAATTTGTTACATGGATATCTACTTTAGTATGTTTCAAATTGTTGACAACAAAATTTAATTTAAATATATTATCTTTTTAAATTAAATAAATTTCTTAATAATCTAGAAATATATTTTTTAAATTTAAAATTTTCAAATGTAGTAATAAATTATCTTTTAAAGTTTTTTTTGACATATAAAAAATTACTCAATAAATTTGTTAATTTGTATATCTACGCAAATAATTTTTGAATTATTGGAAAAAAATTTTAATTAGATAAAATTTATCTTAGAGTTTGCTTTTTAAAATGTATCTAAAAAATTTAAAATTTAAATAGCCTTTTTATATTATCTGATTTGCATATTCTCATAATGACACATGATAAAACATAATATTATTCTATTTTTTTTCAAAATCCTTGCCCTATTATCTGTTACAGATTAAATTCTAATACAAATTTGAAATTAAAAAATTTATCATATTAGGTTTAGATTTCACTAACCATGTAGATTAGTTATGATGGATGTATGTTTAGTAATTATAGATATAAGGGTATTTATATTAATATTAGCTGGTGAGCCTTTTTTCTTTTTTTTTTTTTAATTTAGTTACTTAATTAATTATTTATATATACCTTTGCCACTATGATTCTACACTTGCTGGTGAACTCTGAACTTAATGACTTTGATTGCATTTTTTTTTTCTCTAAAACAAATGAATTTTATGGTCTTAAAATCTCATAACTTTTTTTTTTCTTATGTATTAATTTGATCATTTTTCATTGTCATTTGTCTATTTACTCTTAACTTTAGGTGTAAAGGAATTTTAAAAAAGGTTTTGCGTATAAGATGAATGGATTTTTGGGATGTTTAAATCATGGATGCTCTACCACACATGTTAACAAATTTAAATTTTTTATTCTTTAAAAATTTTCTTTCATTAATTAAACTCAATACTTTTATCCCTACACGTGATTTGTGATATTATCATTCACCTTTATTTATTTATTTATTTTTATGTTTTCAATAAATCATGTGGAAAAGTTTGTAATTTTGACCTAATATTTACTAAAAACAGGTCACTTCTTATAATTTTTCCATGAGTGTAGTAAATCGATCCTAATGTGTTTTAGATAGCCCGATCTTGTAACCTTCTTCTTTTTAATTTATTTTTGTATTTTCAAATTTTATTTCTTTTCATTTTTCATTCATTGATTGCTTTTCTTCTTAATGTTTTCCTTTTAATGGTTGTGATTTAGATTGAAAAGGAAACTATATTGAGGATATAAGTGATAGGTAAAATATCTTTTTTATTTTTGAAAGTTCATTAAAATACTTGTCTACATAGACTAGACATAACTTTTTTTCTATATAAACATGTTACAATAGGGAAAGAGGTAAATTTTTTTTATTCTTTTATGCTGAAATTCTTGATTAAGGGAACGATACAATTGCTATATATATTATTGTCAATTTTATGATTTTCTTTCATGTTAAAAGAAAACATTAGCTATATATATGATATGGTTTTTTTGAAATGAACAATAAACCACTTTAAATTTGCATTTTTTTTAACTAGATAATTATAAGCTTTTCATTTCATTTAAATATTTTCATTTGATTATTCAATTTTTAAATGTTTTTAAAATTTAAAAATATACTTATCCAATTCTTTCAATTTATATAATAGTTTTATATTAATTTAAATAATATATAAGACATCTCTTTAATCACTATTTCTCAAAGTAGTAGTAAAATTCATTATGAATATTAGTAATTAGTTTGTCTTTTTTTAATATAAAATAAAAGATATTCTTTTTCAATTTAAAATCACATACATCTACTAATTTAATTTTTTTATTTTATCACTTATGATTTATTAACAATCCTTCATTTTTAATGAAAATCGTAAATAACTATAATTTTCTCATTAAATTAGGCACCTAATATACTTTCTAAGATGTTTTTATTTTTACCTTTATGTCAAATTAATCTTTTAAAGAAAAATATATTAATCTACAATTATCAAATCTTTTCTTTATTATACCTTTTAGTTAAGTTGTAACGTCTTTCTATTGTTTCCTTTAACAACGGAATTCATATCTATATATATATATATATATATATATATATATATATATTTTGCTCTACGTTGATTTTGAACTTATGGATATTCTTACTCAAGTGTTACACAATGATAAATCATGAATCATAATATTTTTTATTCTTTTGTGCAAATGAAATTTTTTGAAATTTTTATTTAAAATGTTTGTATTATTTCTATTTTAAATGAAAATTAGACAACGCAAATGAAAAAAAAAAAAGGTATATAGTTATTACTATTACTATTACTATAGTTTTAATTTTAATAATTGATATTTTAATTAACATTTACATTCTTTCATAATTATCTCACTTTTAACAAATTAACCCAAAACTAGTATATGCATGTTATATATACATTATACATATAAATTAAATAATATTTATTTATGTGTCTACACATATATTTAAATAAATAAAATTAATTTATACATCACACGGAATATAAACTAATTAATATTATATAATTGAAAAAATAGACGAAACCAAACTCAAGCTTTGAATTTAGAGTCAAGGCCCTTTTATGCATTTAAAAGGACATTTTTTTCTCAAGCTAATTTTACAAGTTTCCTATTTTATTCAAACCCTTTCAAAAATTAGAGGGGACTTAAAGACTTGGATGGGTTTATTTTGATCTAATGATTTTTTTAACTTTGTTTTAGGCTTCTTGGTGGCCATTTGGATCTCACCGCACTTTTGGTGTGGTATGATTAAATTTATCCCACCTTCAGTTAAATCCAAACGTCAACTCTGATAAGATCAAGTTAACATAAATTTCTCATTAAATTTTTTTTTTCAATCGTAGCTACAGTAACTTTTTTTTTCAATTGCAGCTATAGTAAATTTTATTACTATTTTTAATTTCATCACAGTCAATTTCACCACCCATCCAAATAAAGTCTTAGCTGTTAATTTTGAAGTGTGCAACAACTGAATTGAGCCGATTCAACTCAAATAGCATTTTAAAGATTTATTTAAGGTTAAGTTTGATTCCTTAATTAAAATTCATATAAATTTAATTATAATTTTAAAATATTTAGAAATATTTTATGTTAATAGTTGATTTTTTTTAATTATTTTTATAAATAAAATAATTATTTAGGCTTAACAATGTTCGATTAAAATTTTTGTATAAAACTTAACTTGAGTCAAATTCAGCTCACAGACTTAACGAATAACTCAAATGTAGATGGATTATGGATAATGTGTGTGTATATATATATATATATATATATTGGGTTTTATCTGTTATTTTGTGACTATCAACTATCTGTCATGTAACTCAGATCAAGAGTCTTCTCTTAGGATTTTTTTTTTGTTCGTTTTTTCTTTTGGGGTTATAACTATGTTGTTTTGTTAAGAGTGTGAGAATCACCTGATTCTCTCGTTGCTATACTTTTCTCACTAATATGAAATTATGATAGGGCTTATAAATAAATATGCCTATATATATATATATATATATATATATATATATATACACACACACTTGGATAGCTCTAATTCAACCAATATAACAGTCTGTTAGTTTGGTTCAATCAAATTATATAATTTATATTGCCTTTTGGGTATTGAATTATACATATTTTCACTTTTAATATTCCTCTTTATTAATATATACTAATATACTGTAAATTAATATATTCATTCACATTTGTGTAAGTATTCATTCATATAAAAATATATATGAGAAATGATCAACTTATACAGTGTAAAACTTTTTTTAGTTTTATATTTTTTTAATAATTGATTTCAATAGATAAAAAAAATGAAATTAAATTATTTTTTCTTATTTTTACTTGTCTCTCTCATTCATTGAATCTATTAAAATCAAGGTTAGTATATATATATATATATATATATATATATATATAATGGATCAACTTACACAATATAAAATTAAATTATATTTTTTTTAACCATTGATTTCAATAGATCTAATGACAAAATTAAACCACTTTTTCTTATTTTTCTAATCTCTCTCATTCCTTGTATCTATTAAAATCAATGTTTACAAAAATGTATACAACTTTTTTTAAGTCATAAAATGTAAGTTGATCATTTCTGTCTTTCTATATATAGAGGAGGGATCAAACTTACTAAGTGTAAACTCTTTTTTAGCTTTACATTTTTTTAATTATTAATTTTAATAGATCTAAAAAATGAGATTAAACCATTTTTTTTATATTTTTACTTGTCTTTCTCATCTTTGACTCTATTGAAATCAATAGTTAAAAAAAAAAAAAAAACTAAAAAAATGTTATACTCTGTAAGTTAATTTCTATATGTGTGTGTGTGTGTATGAGTAAGGTTAATTAACACAAGCATAAAATTTTTTAGTTTTACACATTTTTTTAATAATTAATTTCAATAGATTTAAAAGATAAAATTAAATTATTTATTTATTTATTTCTCTCATTTCTTAGATCTATTAAATTAATGGTTAAAAAATGATGTAAAACTAAAAAATTTTACTCTAGTGTAAGATCACTCCTATATATTTTGGTGCAAATTAGATCACTCCTATATATGGGGAGAGATCTAACTTACATCAAAACCTTTTATATTTTTTTTAATAATTGATTTTAATAAATTTAAGAGATGAAATTAAATATATATCAAAAAGGATCTAATTTACATAAAAAAAATTTACACTTTTTTTTTTAACTATTGATTAATAGATTTACGAAATGAGATTAACTCTTTTTGTTTTCACTTGACTCTCTTATTTCTTAGATCTATTAAAATTAATAATTAAAAAATATATAAAACTTGTTAACTGTATGCTAATTTAAATTGATATCTCTTTTTCATATATTTATATATACACACACCACGCACTGCAAAATGAGACGCCGAAGCCCGTTAATAACCAGTGTAATTTGCATAATTTCTAATAGTTTTTCTTTTTTTCTAATTCTAACAAATTTATCGCTAATTTGCGAATTCCTTGATCTATAGATGCCGAAATATATAGTTGCCTCCTTTTTACCTTTTTGACACTCCATTTCAGTTTTTTTTTTTTTTTTTTGGCCTACATTAGGGACCTAATAACTTCCAAGTGGATGGTCTTAAATTTTAACCCAACTAGGAACTATAATATGGATGTCAAAGCTGAAATTTTTGTGAAAGTAATAAAACTGATTAATTAATTTGAAATCTCTATCTTGCCCCTGGAATTATAAATTAAGCTTACAAAAATCATGTTTAAACTTTTTTTTAGCATAGATAGAAAATTCATGTATTCCAAAAAGTATTTTAATCTCTTGCTAGCTGGTTGATAAATCTATATCCATGTCTTACCATATCATCACAAGAATAAATATAACCATAAATAATTAATACTTAAAATATCTAAATTTTGAATAAATAATATATACCGTATCCAAGAACATTGTGTTTATATTACTTGTATATCTTCAAATAATAGTCACATATTTAAACAATTATTAAATTAAAAAAAAAAAATTTTGTTACACCTAGAAAACAAAGTCTTAGTACAAGTAAGGAGAAGGGAAAGGCTTGATTCAAAACCAGGCCTTGATGTCCCCTCAAGCGCATTAAATTAAAAAATCTACATCTGGGCGAAACCTACCAAATTGTGATGGCTCGCCTTTATTTATAGTATAATTCAAATGACTATATGACCTAAACATGTACTAAATGCTATCTGATCATTTGATCAATATCTAGAAGAGGTGTGGCGATGAATTGTTTCTATGCATAGCTGCACATTCCATACAAACATTTACTTCCTTTGTTGCAGTTATTGTTACAACCCCCGCAATGTTTTTTGTGAGACATTGGGTTCACACACTGCCCTTTGCAGCAAATCTCTGAGTACTTACACTTCTTACCACACTTTCCGCAGTTGAGTTTGTCTGTCTTCACATTCACACATTTTTTCTTGCAGCAATCAGGCCCCGGACTGCCCGCCACACGACACACTCTGGGGTATTTATTACACGTCATCACTGTCCGAGGTTTTTGTGCGAGAAACCGGCTGGTAATTTCTCGGAGAGAAGTTGGTTCGACTTGGCTATGATCATCGTTATCATCATCACCACCATCACTGTCAACAAATGATTCATCTTTAGATGGTGTGGCGGAGAGAGTGATGGCCAAGGCCATGAGCAAGGCAAACATGAGGACAATCCTGAGAAATTTCATGTTTCTTGAGAGTTTGCGGGGGAAAATAATACAATAAAAGATGCTTAATTTCGATAATTTGGGTGTGGGGAAAGAAATGAATGATGCAGAGGTATTTATCGACAAGATTGGAGGCTGCCATATGGAAGGTATTTTATAGAACTGCTGCATGGTTTCTTTTTCACCGATGCTGTTCTTAGTGGGATGGTCCAATTCAACGGGCGTATAAATTATAAAATATCAAGTAAACGAAGTTAGGCGTCCCAAGTAAATTTATACCGCAAAATTAGGCGAATTTCATCTACTTTATTTCTATCAAATTTTCCCACCCATTGGCCATTGCATAGTTTGATAATTGGAGTCAGTAGTAATTAAGTATTTTTTTAATTGAAAATTGTTTTTGGGTTTTTTAGTTCAACTAGGCTAGTTGCCGCAAATTTAATTGCTATTTATTCATTGTATGGTTGATGGTAAAGGGATTTTGTTTTTCAAAATTGATTTTTTGGAGTGGTGAGAGATGTTGGGGCTTTGCATAATACATAGCTTTTTCCGAATTAATTTAAATAAATTTATTTATGTTAAATTTAACAAATTTTTAAAAATTATTTTTATAACTTTTTAACAAATATAAACTTGAGACAGTTAAAAAAAAAAACCAAAATTTTTATCACTCAAATTAACCTTCATTGATTGAAACATTGATATTTCTGTCCAAATATGTTACAGCTTCATGATAATAGAAAATAGTATATAATTCCACAAAAAAAGTACACTTAATTTACTTGAAAAACGATAAAATCAAGTCAATGAACTTTTTTATTAAAAAAAATAAAAACGCCGTTATTAGCAGCCAAATTATGATTAAAGTAAGAAGTCGGTAGGTTGAAAGCAGAAGCGTCAACATGCAGAGCGTAACAGCTTCCTTCAACGAGACCAACAGTTGTTCAAATATGGCAAGAAACCCAAAATTTCATGATTTGCTTACAAAACGGTTACACAAGCACTCGCTTATATTCCATACTTTGAATTTTCCGCACAAAAATTTCTATGGTTGATTGCTTGCATCTCTTGTTTTCTTTATGTGTGATTTTGATTTCACAATATAAAATAATCTTCATTCCCATATCACACTTCTTAAAATTCGAATTTTAAACTTTCAAATTTTGTTAGAAAAATTAGTAAAATTTAGAAAATTGAAAGAGAGAATCAATATTCAAGATGGTTTTTTTTCCCTAAAAACTTGCATGCTCCAAGATATAACAAAACTTCAAAAATTTTCAAATAAAATTTTTGCAAATAATTTTGTAAAAAAGTATTATATATATTTTTATATACATGTATTACTTTTAAATAATAAAGAAGATCCTTTCTCTTTATTTTTTAATTCAAGTAGTAATATAGCCATGACCCTATTCAAGCAAGGTAGAACCTACGGTCTCCACAGTTTTCGTGAACAAGATCCCTCTACAAGTTCACTGGAGGTGGCTATCTCAAATCTTCAGAATCTACGGTAAGGTGGTTGGCGTGTTTATACCACAGAAAAGGAGTACCAGAAGAAGCAACTACGGGTTTGTGCGTTTCGACAAATATATGAAGCAAGGAATGCGGTTAGGAGATTAAACGGAACAATGCACGCCTCGAGAAGAAATAGCTCACTAACAACAGAGAGGTGAGTCGTCTGGAACTCCACCAGAGGAAAAGGAGGCAGAAGGTAGACAGAGAACTTACATGCAAGCCCTGTTGGAAACTGACAACTCGACAACCAGAGATGCATCTACTGGGAAAAAAGAAAGCTTAAAACTGAAAGCTTGCCAGGGGATGGTGGACCAAGAGTCGTTGCACAACCTTGAGAAGAGTGCAATAGGCATCTGCAGAGGCTTTTACGAAGCGAAGACGTTAAATGAGAATTTTAAAATGCAGGGAGTTTTAGACATATCAGTCAAGAAGATTTCGTGAAGACAGGTCCTAATCTGTTTTGAAGACGATGAAACCATGGCTACCATGGAACAACTAGGGTGGTCTTGGCTAAAAGAGTAGTTCATTGAGGTCGCTTACTGGTCGGAAGATACGGATTGCAGATACAGAACTACATGGCTGACAATTTATGGGGTTCCATTGCATGCATGGAATTATGACACTTTTAAGAACATATCCAGCTTATGAAGTGAGTTAATCTCCATGGATGGCAAGACGTTAAACTATAACGATTTCAGCAGAGGTGCTGTTTTTATCATCTAATCAACTGGAGAAAATCGACGAATTTCGTCAGTCACGAATGTGGCGGTAAAAGCTATAAGATAAGGGTATCCGAAGTACGATCAGACGTAATCTCATTGCTTCATTGCTGTTGCGATTCCTACGAGCAGTTGCAGAATAGGTTTGAAGATGAACAGCAGGATCTGGGTGCTAATATCAATGAGTTGGAAGTTGTGAACGAGACCGAGGAACATTTGATGAATAAAAAGAAGACAACACTTGATGAATAAATATACCTTTCCATAAATGAATATTTAACGCAAATTTTCACTTATGAACAGACGTAACATTTCAAGATTAATTTAATCTATATACTAAAATTATTGGTCACCGATACCATATGGTACTTGGTGCAACCAACAAAGCCGGTGAGTAATTCCTTGCACATGGAGGTGTCAAATGGGTTGCATGATTCATGACATGATATGATTTGGCACGATAATAAATCGTGTTTGACACAATCCACTGCTAAGTAATTGAGTTGAATCAAGTATAATATATATATATATATATATGTATGTTTGTGTTCTATGCTAAACTAAAAGATTTTAAGTTCATCAATATGGTACGATTCGTTAAAAATTAGTGCCAGCACATGGCACATGAGCACATAAGTCCTGTTATGCCATGATGACTTACAATTGTTGTAAAGGGGCTTCTAGCTTTTGATTGTATTTATATTATTTTTATATTACACTGAAATTAAACTTATTTTTTATATTTATTGATAATTTATAAAATAAAATTATTTATTAAATATTTAAATTATTGATAGGTAATTTATATTTAACTAATGATTAGTAAAGATAAAATGATAAAAATAATTAAAACTTCAAGTTAAGTACAAATTTAATTAATAAAATAAATTACTATAAGATGGGTATAAAATAAATGCACAAAGACAACAAACTATGTAAGTGAATCATGAGATGATGAGAACGAAAAAAATAATCATGTGTTTTATAATATCTTTTATATGTATTTGTGTGTATTTTTTGAAATATTATGATTGTAATTTTAATATTTTATTTAATGAATTCTATTACCATTTTCATGAATATAGGCATTTTGTCGAACAACATAAATTATATGTAATTTTTATTTTATTTTATTTTTATTTATCTTTACATGTTAATTTTAATAGTTCATGAATTTTTTTAAAAAAAATAATTAAAATTTTAAAAAACTATTAATAGATTGTACTTATCCATCTCAACACAAAAAATGGTACTATACCAATCATGAAAATTATGGATCATGTACCTTATTTTTAGTCTTTATGGACCATATTAATACGACATGTTAAAAATTAATATTAAGCCGACACAATTCATTAATACATAAATTAATATTTAAATAAATTATGCTGATATAACACGATCTATTTAAGACCTCTATTTGCATAAAGGTTTATTACCATTAAAAGTCAAAACCATCAGCCTCCTTTCACCGACAGTAGAATTGAATTTGGCTACGTCCTCAAACTTATTACAACGGCTTTTCCTTTCTTTCCTTTTTTTTTTTTTGTTGTTTTGTTTTATTTCGATGAAAAACTTACCAAAAGTTTTAATTTCTTTTTGTTAAATCATTTTTAATTATTTACTCATTAGTCTATACAGTAAATGGAAGATACTAATCTTTAAGTTAATCATGATTAATTGTTCAGTAAGTAATTTCCTTAAAACTATACATTATATATTCTAATGTCTTTTAAATTTTAATTTCTATTATAGGATATTACAATTAATGAATTTGCTTATGCATACGTGCATATGTCACGGTCCACGTTGGGTCCTGAAATCACATGAGTCGGAGTTTAAGTCTCGATCCATGACATGTGTGTTTGTTAAATTAAGAAATATTGGTGGTGTGCTTGCGCTATCCTACGGATTCATTTTTTAAACAATAAAAGCATATAAGATCAAATATATAGTTAATAATAGAAAATACAAATATATATATATATATATATTTACACCAAATTTATAACAAAATAAAAGAAAAAGTGCAGTCCAGAGTTCAAGTTCTAAATATTGAAGAAGCATGGTAGTGAAATGTCCGATATAGCATATAGTTTAAAGTAAAGCTAGAGCAAGAATGATGTTAGAGCAATTTAAAAGAACACCAACAAACATCTAATTCAAAAAAAAAAAAACAATAAAAGAATAAAATAGCAATAAAAAGCCATACCTTAAAATTATTTGACACAATACCTTCTAAAATCCTTGCAAAAAAAAAAAAAAAGAAATAATACCAAAATCAATCTACCAACTTAAAAATTAAAAAAAAAAATGCAAATGATACAATCTTAAAACCAATCAACATTCCAAAGCAAGAATACATGAAATAAAAACAGAAAAAAATAATCTCTTACTGGGAAGTTATATAAATATTAATTTAGTTTATATAACGAATTTACATGTCATAAGGCAAAAATAAAAATAGAACTAACATCAAAATCAGAAATAAAAATTTAAATTTAGTGTCTAATAAACCTATGATATAAAGATAAAGCTTATTTTGCTCTTTTCTTCATATTTGTTAGAATTAAGGACAACCCAATTCATTTACCACAATATTTTGAGCACAATTAGAATATACAAATCACGTCAATAAGAAACATAGACACACATACACAAAAAGATTGAAACTCTCTTATTAACGTACACATGAGTGTCACAGACTTTAAAATAAAGTTCAATCACAACATGGTATATTTTGGCTACTAATCGTTGTAATTAAAATATACATGGTTTTATCTACTAATTTTAATCCTTTGATCCCACCACATGCATTGTACCCAATTATCATGGTACCAAAGTATTTGGTTAGAAAATTTATATACAACACCATAAAATAAAAAAATAAATTTAATCTTTGATGTACAAAAAGATTAAAACCTACTATTATAACATTTAGGTCCGAGAACCTATCTATTAAATACAAAAATTATAGAATTATCACCATTTTTTTTATTTAGCTGTAATTAATCATTTATGTTAATCTATTCATTTTAAGATTATCCTTAGTATAAACTAAGAATCACTAAAAAGAATAAATTTTTATCTACGCTCATTATGCCTAAAATTGGTATCAAATTAATTAAATGTTATCTTACTTAAGTCTTATCCAAATATATTTTTTATCATGTAAATAAGTCAATTTCAATTATTTTATTTATTTACACAACAATATCATATAAAAATTTTATCAAAAATATCATGCAATCATGCAAATATCATAAATATCATGCCAAATTTCTTGTAATAAATATAAAAATAATCATGCAAAAATATTATAATTAAGCAATGCAATATATGAGCAAAATATCATGCAAAATATTAAATCATGCAATTAAATCAAATTCATGCAATAATATTAAATCATGCAATAATGCAAATAATCATTTAAATAATAAATAATTATGCAAATAATAATTTATCATAGTTGTTTGTCTTTTTCTCTTCCTCGTCTTAATAATTCAATCAATATTTAAAATAATATGTATAAAAAAGAATAAAATATAAAAATATAAAATAAATATAAACAAAACAAAAAAGCAAAAGCAAAAATAAAAATAAAAAAATCAAAATAAATAAAAGAAAAAATTTGCGATTCTAGTTGAGTCAAAACATAGGTTGCCATACAGGTTATCGAGTCCAAGCATGGGTCAAGGGCTTCTCCAAAACGATGCCATTTGACATTACTATAAAAGCCAATTTCTAGTCCTTTTGCCCCAAAACTGCCTTTGGCTCTTTATTTCTAGAAATAATTTTCTCTGCCTTCTCTTTACAACCAATTGTGAAATCCAAGAACACCGGCCAAATTCTCATATTTTAGTGCCTAGAAATTCAATCGGTCCCGTGAAATTCAAACTTTTCTAGAAGCAACCAAGTGTCCAGAATCCAGTCACCGCCTTTTCCCTCAAGCAATCGTAGATATCGTTGAAAATTTTAAATATTTATCAAAAAATTCAAATTTAAATCTAAAACACCTAAAAAATTTTCAAAAAACCAAAAATTAAGCCTCAATTCTAAAACAACCTTAGAAACTTAAACAAATCATAATTAAATAAAAATGCAAAAGACTTCCAATAAATCTAATTCCAAAAATCAAATAAAAACCCCAAAATCAAACCAATCACCAAATAATTTCAAGAACCCAGAACCCAAATCCAAATTTCCAAAAAGCATCAAAATTCAAGAACCAAGAAAACTCAAAAAATCTTTAAATGCTTGGATAGCTTATATTTGCTTCTGCTTATTGTTTCTTAATTACAGATTGCTTTGGGCTTGATTATTGCCTTTGTCTCTGTGATTATTAATTGGGTCTTTATATAGGGGTTCAATCCCTTTTAATTTGGAAAAAATTAATTCAACCAAATCTCAAATTTTTCTATGATTTAATTTTCTATGATTTGGTTTTTTGTGATTTTCCTTTTTCATGAAGATTAGCATCCAAGAAATCCCAAATTCATTCAATCATCAATTCCAATCCTAAGCCTTAATCAAAAATGGTTTTATCATGCAAATAAATCAATTTCAATCCTTTTATTTATTTACAAAACATGGTGATACAAAAATTCTATTAAAATATCAAATAATCATGCAATCATGTAATAAATATTAAATCATACCATACAAAAATTATCATGCAAATATATTGTAAATTATACTAAATATCATGTAATAATATCATGCCTAAATTCGCTAAAATATTCATGCAAGAATGTCATGCAAATATATTAATTATTATGCAATAATAACAATCATGTAAATAAATAACCTAAGCAAATATATTATCATGCAATAATATAAAATACCATACAAATATATTAATAACCATTCATACAAATATATAATCATGAAATCAAATATAATCACACAGATGTATTATGTATAATCATACAATTATGCACACAATAAATATAAAAACGTGCAATTAAATATCATTTAAATATATCATGCAGTAACATATAATATCATATCATATAATAAATATAAAATTATACAATAATATTAATAAATAAATAACCATGCAAATAAATATATTAACAATCATACAATCATAGAAATAAATAAATTAATAGTTATGCAATTAACAATGTAAATCATGCAAATAAACATGCAATTAAATATATAATCATGCAATCATGTAAATAATAATATATAAACCATGCAAATAATGCAAATAAATATATAATCATGCAATCAAATTAAATATAATCATACAAATAAATATATTAATAATCATGCAAATATATTAATATATCATCAAATAAATATATTAATAATGCAAAAAAATATATTAGGCAAATAAATTATCTTCCAAATATAATATTAGTCAAGCAAATTCATGCAAAAATAAATACCATGTAATAAATATAAAAATAAAAGTAAGTAATTAAATATTATAAAAGTTATGCAAAAATCACAAAAAACTTGAAAGCAAATATTACCTCAATGGATCACGAGTTCCAACAATTTTTCACTTTACTTCCTACTATAAATTTTAGTCTTCCTTCCAAAAACTCAAACCAAATTTTCTTGTAAATTTTCTGCTTGATTGTTTCTTGTTGATACAAAACTTTGCCCAATTGCTCTTTTTTGAATGACCTCTGTTTAATTTTAAAGTCAATTACTATAAGACACCTTTCTTTAATCCCAAATTCAAGGTCTTTATTTAGGAATTGAATCCCTTTCGATTTGAAAAAAATTAATTCAACCAAATCTACCATTTCTCTCCAAAATTTATTCTCTGTGTACTCTTACCTTTTTCAATATATTGATCCCAAAATCTTTCTAAAATTATTCAACCACTAAAGTTAAAATCTAAAATAAAATTCAATAGTTAATTGAATCTGAGATTTTCTATGCAAAATCTTACATTTTTCCTTTTATCTTTTGACCCTTTTTTTGATTATTTGTTTTTACTAATTGACTTTGATTTTTTTGACTAAAAAATAAAAATTAAACCAAAAATTAAACTAAAAAAATTAAAATACAAATAAAATTTAGGAGTTAATCTTTGTGTTCAAATTTCATTTTTTTCAATTAAGACCTAATTGCACAATCAAAATCAAATTTTGAAATTCAAATTTTTTTGAAAAATCCTTATTTTGATTTTAAGGTAAAAAAAATTAAGTATTTTAATTTATTAAAATAAAGTCCTTAAAATAGAAAATCTTTATTCATGTTAGAACACTGCATGAAATTCAAAGGATAGACATATTTTTTAGCATCATAAATTTAGTCATATTGATCTAATAAAAAAGTCAACGTAGGGAAAAACTTATAATTACCTTTATGGTACTTTGCACAACACTTACCACTTAAAATTCTACAAATCGAAATAGAATCCCTATAGTAAAATACCAAAAAATTAATTGAATATATGATTACAATTTACTACATTTAAAAATAAATCAACATCTGCTTTTTAATTTGAGTTGAACACCACCACTTTTACCAATCCATACCAAAAATTTATATAGCTTCTTATTTCCAAAACACTCTCTCAAAAATCAAACTATCATCCAATAGTAAGAAAAAAAAAGGGGAATTACTTCTCTTCAAAACCAAAGGTTCTATCTCCCGTATTTTAAATTCAAGCTAAAAAATCAATAGTTAACTCTTAAAATTTTAACATACCAAATTATTAAGTTAGAAATTTTCTTTCACCATATTCATACACAAAAGAAAATATACAGTCATAAAGGTACACAATAGCATAACATCTCATTTCACCGATGGAAAAAGAGATACGCTATATGTGATTGCAGCATCATTTTCTCTAGAAAACTTTCAAAAGAGAAAAAAACTCACTTGAAAATCTCTTTGTTAAAATTTAAAAAAAGTCACAAAAAAATGAAAACGAACAAAAAGTATGATCTAAGCAATCTGTCTGTTTTATGTTGAGCTAGTCGATTTTCATTTCAGCCATTTCTTCCCTAAATTCTTCTTCTTTTGATTTTTTTTCCAATGGGGTTGGTAAAAAATCTAAAAGGGACAAGGTTTTTACCTCTTTCCCTAATTTTATAATCTCACTCTTTTACATTAAAAAAGAAAAAAAAGGAAACTAATGTTTGATAAAAAATGGCATAAAAGGAGAAAATAGAAAATGATGTAAAAAATAAAAAACAAAATTGCTAGTAGATAAGAAATGGTGTGAATGAGAAAAAATGGATGGAGTAAGTAATGGGTAAAAGAAGGAAAAAAAAAAAAAGAAAAAGGAATGAAAAATGAAAAATAATGGAAATCGTCATTTACCCATCCCTCACATACCTATCTGTCATTTTTATTCTAAAGAAAAGTTTTGAAATTATTGCATGATAAACAAAAGAGATAGGAGAATAAAAAATGAGGCAGTAAAATTTGACACATGGCTTGCTCTAGGAAAGGTCAAAGTTCAGCCAAAATTAATAAAATTAAAAGTATGGTTATAATACTCCAAATATAAAGAAAGTAAATCCGATATTTCATTTAATTGTTCAGTTCATGTTAATTTTTTCCTTTGGTTTTTTTAACTATATATGAGAATATATAGTAAGTTTGCTTATGTCAGATCATGGAAGGAGAACCTGATAGACTAAGTGTTAGGAAAATATATAAGAGAAGAGAAATAATATAAAATAATTTTGGCTTTGAAGCATGAAGAACACTTTTTTAAAGACAATTATACCTTTATGATACAACAAAATCTCAAACTCTCCAATTAGAAGCAATAAAAATAGTTTTACTGAAAGACTTATTTATAATGAATGAACAGACATAAACTTCTATTCAAATGATTATGACCTTCTGTATAATTATGACTTTTATGGATAATAATTTATTTATATTCAAATAGTTATGACCATTTATCATATGATAATTGTTTCTACTTAAACATAATTATTTAAAATATAAATAAAATTAATACAAAAATTAATTTTATTCATCAATAATTAAATCTTTCTATCTAATGTGGGATGCAACACATTCTAAACTACCAATAATCTCCCACTAGTTTGGAATGTTAGTGTTTAATTTTTACCTTTAACATAAATAAATACCATGAATACAAAAAAGGTATCTCTCAATTTAAACCTTCAATTAGCATATATATCTTAGAATTATAATGAAATAGATGGTATTTGTAGATTAAACTTCAACTCTTAGTGTTAGAATTGAAGATATAACACACATAATACTTATTTATTCTTCTGTTAGAGGTTTATAACCACTTTTAGCACTATTATAGCTATGTGCTTATCCTATTTATAAACATTTATAAGAGAAACCTCAATTCTTCTTATTGAAGTGGCACCACTTTTATGTTTATGTAGGTAGAGTTTCCATTATGTCTCGATTGCTTTAAACATTTAAAACTCTATTAAGAGTATAAAAACTTATCATTCTCACGCAATGTATCACACTAGCTTTTAAAATTTAAATGGATTTTATTAGTATTTAATAGATACATAACAATAACTTATTTTTACCCTTTAAATTTTGTAATTAGAGATTACTAATTCAAAATTGGGTTCTCATTATTGATGTCTAATAGTAAGGGTTTAAATCCATTCTACTTGTAATACTATTAACCAAATATTTTGGAATTTAATTTTTTTTATGGTAATTACCTCCATTTGAGATTAAATCTCTAATATAATCACTTCAGGCTAATATATCCAAACTTTTTATTTTGCATGTCATTTATATGCTCCAGACATTGTTGCCTCATTCTTATCATTTTAAGAAATAGTTGGTTTTGGTTATGCCCACAACTCTATATTTATTCATTTTAACTATTCTATTTCCATACTTTTATACATTTTTAATACAATTATACTTTGAATAAACTCAAAGAATAAACCAAACGATTTTATTCCTTTTAAGATTTTAAGGACCTTTTTATGAGTTTACTTTTAATAAGTGTTTAAACTTATTAGCTTATATAATTTACTTATAAAATTATACTAAAATGTTACAACACTATAGTGGTAATTTTTATTTCTTTTTATTCTTATTACCCCCATCATATGCAAGTATGCATTCTTTTATTAAAGAATATCTCATTCAATTATTAAGATATCATATATACTTAATCAAGTTGATATTTCATTTATCTTTTCACTATTTGGTGGTTTTTTTTTTTAAGTAAGAGGTCTCCAAATCCACCATTAGTGAAAGAGAACTAGCTGATATCTTAATATTTCAATAAAAGTTTTAAACTTTTATATTTTAACTGAATAAAAAAGTTTACATTAATAAGCAGATTTCAAATATAATCATAGTCTCATTTTAGGACTTTTATGTCAATTCATAAATATTTATATAAATCTATTTCATCATGGACACTATTAATAATTTTTTATTACCATGAACAAAATTATTTTCATCACCCAAATAGATCAAATATCATTCTTTTTGCTATTATAAAAGTTTTCAAATTCGCAAGATCTTTGAATCACTATTGGCTTCCAAACAAAATATACTTTGAAATTTTCACTATATAAAACCATAGATGATAAATCATTTGTACAATCCATGAATTTAGACCATATACATAACAAAAAATTACTACAACGTGATCAAGATTATGGTATCAATTTTGGCTTTTGGCTATTCTAACCAACCATAATAATCCACCTTATACCTACAAATCATGTAGATTTGGCTATAAAAGTTGTCCCATTTATAATGATGGCTTTTAGTGAAAACCAACTATAAAAGTCATCCTATTTACAATGATGGCTTTTAGTGAAAACCAACTATCTCAAATGTTATCATGAGTTTTCAATGCATATATTAATTGCTCAATGGCTAATTCTAAGTTCATGACTATTGAAACCTCTAAACTTGATTTCAAATTTTTATGAAAACTTTATTTTTTTCATCATTTTGTAGCCTATATATCTTTGTTATTTACCACTTTTAATTGGTCATAACATTTTCAGATATATAATAAATTCATACTTTATTTAGAGACCAATAAGCCTATATACAATAAGAGTCCATAGCATACTTAACGTCAATTTCAAATACTTTTACAATTATTTTGTGATCAATATATTCATATCTAGATCACCATATCAACGCAAGTAATGAAACATGAATCCAAAGAATCATTTTCATAAAATAATATAAATAATAATTATAATATGAGTTCTACTCATATTTCATGCAAAAATTCATGATGAATTTGCATTGGTTAAATCATTATTTGGCTAATTTCAAGATTTATGACTTTCACAAACCAATATTATTATCTAAGCCCATACGTATGGTGTATAACTAGCCACATCCTTGCCATTTTCATGAAACTATTAAAAATCTTGAAAACTTGTTTACTTTTTATTTTAACAGCCTATAAAAGCTATTTTTCGGGTACAAGAAGTAAAAATAGCTACATTGTCTTTAACCAATAATATATTAAATGGATGATAGCATTTTATCTCCTCTTTCTTTTATGTATATAAAAATTTTTTTCCATGTCATTCAATTCATTTTCATGATATATGGTAAACTGTACTAATATTCTCCATGCCATCATAAAATAGAATTAAATACATGCATGCATTGGTGCATTTGGAACATTCAATTTATGTTTTTTTCTAATTTATAAACATCGCTAATTAGACATTGATAAGCATCTGTTAAAATTCTAGTAACTAACAAATGCTTCAATATTTTTAATGACATGCCTTTTCTTTTAATCAATATTCCATTTGCGAAAAGCAACAATGCTTTTGTGTAACCATTAATTAACTCTTTAACGGCTATTTATGATTTTCACTTTGTGATTGTTCATAATAAAATTTTATTTTGTAAAATCACTTATAGTATAATACACCTAACAGGCAAAATATATGTCACACTGCCTATGTTTTTTATAATAACAATTATTTGATTTATTATCCATCAATTAATTCATGAAACACCATATATTAATAATTATTCACATACATCAATTTAATTTTAATTGATTTTCATGAAAATTGAACACTAGTCAAAATTTGAACCAATAATAAATTTACATAAAAAAACAACATTTGATTTATAAACGACCAATAAAGATAGAACTATACAAATAGTTAGACTCAATTTATTATCTCAATTTTGGTGCCATTATTTAAAAATAAAATTAATCTTACAACCAAATCTTATTTTCTGCATATATTTTTCACTTACATTTAATTTTTTATGGTAAATACCTTTATCTATTTTTGATTGTTTTAATAGAAATCATGAGATAATTTGCTTGTTCTATATATAACCAAAACATGACAATTAAACAATTGGTCATTCCATTAGAACCCAATTTAATTCGTTGCTTTATAACAAGTAATAATTCTTTTGATCTCAAATCAATTCATGTCTTTCTCTTTTATGCTTTTAGGCTATTTCCCATCCTAATCTTTATAAGTATTGATTTTTCAAATAGATATAATACAATTTATTAAACCAAATTGTTGAGCTAATTTCAGTATATACATAAACTTATACAATGTAATCAATATTTTGCATTTTATATTTTGGCTTTACACACTAATGAAATTAGTTGTTAATGTATTTTATCTCATTCATTCAATCTTTTTATCAACAATCATACAAAAAATAAAATACATATCTCTAATGAAAATCTTTATTCAAGTTAATATTTTGGTCAATAGAAATATTAATCCTTTGACACATTGAACCTTCTCTAATATTGATTTCCAAATCATGCCAATTTCTTTTCCTTGTATCTTCCTCATGCGAAATATAAATTTCTCATAATTATCTTTAAATTGTTAGAAAAATATATAAGAGAAGAAAAATAATAGAAAATAATTTTAGCTTTGAGACGTAAAGAACACTTTCTTAAAGGTAATTATGTATGTAGAATACAATAAAGTCTCAAACTCTTCAATTAGAAGCAATAAAAATGGTTATACTGAAAGACTCATTTATAATGAATAAATAGACATAAACTTCTATTCAAATGATTATGAAATTTTGTATAATCATGACTTTTATGAATAATAATTTATTTATATTTAAATAGTTATGACCATTTGTCATATGATAATTGTTTTTATTCAAATATAATTTTTTAAAATATGAATAAAATTAATATAAAAATTAATTTTATTTATCAATAATTAAATCTTTCTATCCAATGTAAGATACACCACATTCTAAACTATCAACACTAAGTGATTTGCATGATTCACTTCTTGAACGCATCCTCTCTTTTCTTCCAACGAAATATGTTGTAAGAACCGGTGCTTTGTCAAAGAGGTGGAAAGATTTATGGCTTTCACATGCTTACATTTCCTTTGACGACAACGAGTTAACTGATGATACAAATGGACTTGATCAAGAATCAAACAGCAGACGGTCAATTAGAGCTACAAAGTTTATTAACTTCGAGAATAAGATTCTGCTTCAATGGGGTCATGACAAGCCGAATACTAAGGAGCTTCGACTTTCATGCTGAGAAGGAATTGGGGCTTCTGAGTTTGCTAGATGGTTTCGGGCTGTTTTGAGGGATGGTCTTGAAGAGCTCGATCTCAACTTTGGAAGATTGTGCGAGAACCCATGGAGCTGCTTAATTCCATGCAATTTTTAGTGACATTGAAACTAAATTATGGACCATTTTCAGGGCACAAATATCCTAAATTCTTCTACTTCCCAAACTTGAAGAGCATGCACTTGAATGGGCTTATTTTGGCCAAAAACTTTACCGATCAACTGTTGAAATGCCAAAATCTTGAAAATTTAATCTTGTACTACTTTCTTTCATCTCAAGACAGGGCTGCAAATGGTTACGATCGCGAGGAGATTTTGCCCAATCTTAGCAATGCACAGATTGACTGCCCTTATGTTCCGCGGGAGTAAAAATGCTCGCCTTTTTTGAAGAACCTTATTACTACAGTTCTTTCCAATGCAAAGGTTTTGAACCTATCATTGTCAGTCATTGAGGTAGGCGATCTCTCATGTTCTTTTTCTGCATTTTAATGGCATTGTCTTCTTTACCGATGTTATACTCAATAATAGACTTCTTTTTCCTTGGCAGTATTTATACATTGAACCAAAATATCCTGATCATCTGCCCAAGTTCAATAATTTTAAGCTTATCTGGTTGTAGTTCTGAATTACATATTCCAAATAGCACCTAACCTCGAATCTATTCACATAGAGTTTCATCAACCCTAGACATCATGATGAATTGATGCTTGAACAACTGCGTTCTACTTGTTCTGGGGCATGCCTGAAGGTAACTCGAATGTCACATTTAAATCCAGAAAATAATCCCCAGTTTGAACTTGTGCGATTGCTTTTTGAAAATTCTGGTTTCTTACAGAAGATATTATTAGGTTGGATGAAATAGCTGCAATGAATCCCTTTGAACAGTGCCACAAACTATTAGAACTTCCAAGACCATGCAACAGCTGTGCTTGATGTAAAATGGGACAATAGTAGCCATACTTTCACTTTATGAAATTAATTATATAATTTGGATTGTAGTACTAACATAAATTTTTGCAAGAGTTCATCAAAGAACAATAGTGAAGGTTTGCCCTTTTATTGGTCAAGCTCATGCAGCTGATCATAATCATATGTTAAGTTTTCTATATAAAATTTTTATTTCTTCCAACCCTAACTACTTATAGTTGATAGATATGTTTGAATCTGACAAAAGCAGAAGCCAGCAGCCTAATCAGCATAGCTGCACAACCCATAAACACATGAACTTCCTTTCTTGCACGCATTGTTGCAGCGGCCACAATGGTTGTCGTCGACAGATGGGTTCACACACCTCCCTTGGCAGCACATTTCGGAGTAGCTGCACCTCTTGCCACACATTCCACAGTTTTGTTTGTCTGTCATCACATCAACACATTGCTTGTTGCAACAGTCAGGGCCAGTACTACCCTTGGAGCGGCAAACTGTGGGGTACTGGTCACAAGTCATTTGAGCTGATCGGGGATTATTAGCAAGGAAACGACCAATTCTTCCTACGTGTTTAGATGGCTTCTCAGTTTTGGGCAAGAGAAATTCATGAGGGTTCCCCTCTTTCGTAGTTGCTTGTGGTTGTGCAACAGTAAGCACTGCTGACAGAGTAATGACCAAAGTCATTCCTAGCCAGCGGGTAAACAAAATCTTTGATGATTTCATGATTAAATTAGAATGTGCTTTATAATAAAAGAAAATGCAGTACCAAAAGGCAAAGGTGTATAAGAGAAAGCGAGAGAGGGAAAAAAATAATTTTGCTGTTCAGAGATGGAAGAATGATCAACTATTTATATTCAGCAAATTAACTATATGAACATATGCGTATAAGAATCACTGTAGATATTAATTTCCACAGAGGGTATCACTATCAGTGGCTCAAACTGGAAAGTTAGGCACACGATTGAGAATCCTATTTGAAATATATAAGATTGACAATTGGAAAGAGGAGGAGAACCAAGAAATAGCCTGGAAAATATATAGGATCATTGAATCGAAGTTGCATAGGAAACTTCCCTGTATTAACTTGACTCAAATGACATCTTAGGTAAATATGGTATCATTTTAGGAAAATTTCGGGGCCTGCCCACGTTGCTAAATTGCTATGGCAAACGACTTTCCGTACTCTGATTTGAATTTGTTAAAGAATCACTTAATTTTTTGAGATTGAGTTTTTGATTGCTTCGCCTACCTTATTTGTCTATCTTGACTTTGAGTTTTTCAATTTGGAAGTCCTAATATTTGGCTGGTGTTTGGCCCTCTTGCAACGAGGGATTGATTGTTATATCTTTCATTAAGGAATTAGATAAGAAGAAATTAAGTCCCAATTTTTTTTTCTAAAGTGCAGCCGTTGGTAATGTTTTCTCTCCCTCTATATAATCGAAATTAGTGGTATATGTAATGGAAAATTTAGCGCCCACTGTTCGGCAAAATTCAACTATTGTGGCTTTGTACTTGTTTTTCAGGAGGAAAAATTTTTTAGCTCAGAAGATTCAAAGGTTCACCTTGAGTCAAACAATTCAAGATATCTTTTATCTCTTTGTTTTTGTTATATTTTACACATCAATTCAAACAGGGGGTCACTGGCACAGCTAACAAACTACAGTAGAACAAAATGGGTTATATACAAAGCACTATAAATAAACTTGAAAGATGAAATATTACAGGCCTCATTAATCCTTTTGAAACATTAATAATACACATGATTTTACAGCATTACGCTTCTTAATCAATACAATTATAATATGTTGATACAAAACTATTATTGATCAAAGTGATATTGCTTGATCAAAGTCAGCTAGACTTGTTACAGCGAAGATAGCAATTGTTGCTCAGAGTGTGAAGACGATGGTTGGCAATTTCAGGGCTGTGTCAATGAGGGGAACTTACTATTGATATCAGATTCAATTCGTAGTTTTGAGCCTGCTGGTGAGCCTTTTCCACATTGGCAAATTTCTAGGCTTCTAACAAAATCAACTTTGGGAAAGTTATGATTTACATGATTGATCATTTTCTTCATCATCCCTTGCCAATTATGCTTTACATGCTTTAACAAACTTGGTGGAAAAGAAGGGAAAGGAGAAAAGTATATATGTGACAAAACTAGCTAGAAAAGCGAAACCTGCAAAAGAGCAGAACAATATCTGATTGTTTAATGCCATTAAGGCTAGACATGATTCTCCAATTTGGTAAGAAAAGCACATGTTCTGGACACCAAATAGACATATATAGTACTTAAAAAAAAATGTACAGTATATTAGCACTGCAACTATTGTAAGCGGAAAGCAAAGAAACTAATGTTTTCATTTCCTCATGATTTGATTGCTGTTCCTGCTGAGGAGATTTATCACACTTGAGCACATAAGAGCATACCAAAGAGCTCATACATATATGTTAGACATTATCTGAGCTCAAAAGATTTCACATTTCTTAGTGATATGGGATTATTTACTCAATATGAATCTTATATCATCAATCTCTTCCATTTACTTGTAAGTTCTAATCAAGTCCCACATTGACTCTCTCGTGTAAGTATATCTTATCAACACTTCCTTTGAGCCAAGTAACCTCAAGTCTTGGATGGTCTCAATGCACCCTAAGCCCAGCATTCAACTTTGCCTTTCTGTGAGTCTAGGTTGTCTCAATACCTCTCAAGCTTAATTGATGCTTGGACTTAATCATAGCACATAACCTTACTACCTAGATTGTCTCAATGCCCCTTAAGCTTGAACTCAATCATAGCACATAACCTTGCTACTTAAGTTATCTCAGTGCCTCTCAAGCTTGTAATCAATCACAGTCTGAACTCAATCTTGCACTCCATCAAAGTTATCTCAGTGCCTCTCAAGCTTGCAATTAATCATAGTTTGAACTTAATCTTGCACTCCATCATAGGTTGATTCAGTATATTGCCCACTTGAGTATTTCGTTTCTGCATATTCATTGTAATCTAAGTCAAACCTTCAGCTCTGATATCAATTGTTGGGAAAATTTGTCACTTAGAGCATATAGAAGCACACCAAAGAGCCTATACATATATGTTAGACACCATTTAAATCCAAAAGTTTAAGCTATTGTATTCTTGGTTCCTCTATGTATATATGAATATCTCATTCATATTTTCAAATGATATGAAATTCTTTATTTACATGTGAAATTTATCTCAATAGTTTTTAGAAATTGATTTCTCTTCCTACTGAATTTATTCTATAAGCCACCTTACAGACAATAAATTAGATAATGACCTTCTATGGCCTTGTAATTCTCAATTTAATCTTTCCCATCTCATCTATGTCTGCCCTAGTTTCCTTCTGCAAGGAGGAGCACTCTTTCGCAACAATGGTTGGAACAAATTTGATAAATATGCAGCACCAGATGCAAGCTAATTCAGTTCAGAGCACGGAAAGTGCAGTAACAGCAGGCATTAGACCATGGAAGGGTCAAGTAACTGGCGTCATTGGCATCACCTAAAGAATGTATTTAAGATTACTGAACACAACAACAAATGAAATTTCCATGCTTTGCGAAATCTTTTCAATACTATCTTCTATACTAATCCTTTATGGAGATCATTGTAATTAATCAACTACTAATTATAACAATGCGAAGCCAACAGTGCATAAAATGATTTGCATGAACCTTTAACAGGTGCAAGGGATTCTAAACATCTTTGGATGGGAGTTTCTGTTGCCCACTGGAGCAAACGTGGCAAGAAATTTCAGAAATTTTCCCTTGTAAATGCGATGAATGGTACCAACTTCACACGCTATGTCAAACTTGTGGATACATGGTAGGTACAGTTGGATGGGGCATTGGCATATATTACATTTTGAAGACGCATAGGAATCATTATATTTACATTTGCAATTCTACAAGTGTAGAGTGTTAGGGATGTTAATGTTACTTATATTTAATGAGAAATTCGATTTTTTTTTCGAATAAAAATAGAGATGGGTAATATATTATAAGAATGGAGATGAGTATGATTTTAAATTTTTATTAATTATAGAGATAGAGATAAGTAATATAGTACTTGTCCCTAGTATCTTATATATATTTATATATTTAGTAAATTATTTTTTATTAAAAAATATAAATTATTATTTTAGATTAATTAGAATTAATATATTTTTATTGAAAAAATATGTATTAATATATATTTATAAAAAATTACCTAAATATACAAAATAAAAACTAAAAAAAAAGTTAAAAAATAAATTTTAGTTTTTATATTTTTAAAAGCTGCCGGTAAAAAGTTTATCCATATACATTAAATACTCGTAGGGATGAAAATGAAGATAAATTTAAAATATCTATTTGATATGAGTACGAAAATAGATATAATATAAAAATCCGGAGATGAGAATAAAAAATGCTCTACCTTACTCATACCCTATCCATTGACATCTTATAAAGTGCTTCTTTCCCTTAATTAGGCGACAAAATGAAGCTTAGATTTTCTGTCATAATTTCTTTGTATGATTCAGATGTTAGCCTGTGGTTGCAACCAAAGAAGGAAGACGAATGTCGCAAGTACTGGGAGATATACCATCATCTTCTGGGGTATGCATTGATTGTTCTTAGCATATATAGCAAACATATTTAAAGGGATCAGCAATATCCGAAGTCATGCTGCCGAGAAATGGAGGTGGGATTACGTGGGAATGCTTATAATTTTAGCTTCAAACTACCGTAGCATATAACAGATGGATCAAGTCCAGAAATCAAGAGCAGGTGGCATATGCTGAGAGCGAAATATATGCTTCAGAACAAATCCTAGTCTCCTTTTTGTGTTCTCTTTTTTAATTGCTGTCTGATTAAAAACTGCGAAGACTCTAAAACAGCAAAAGTGGAAAACCAGAAACAGGCGTTCATCAGTCTTGCAGAAGTAGTGAAGTTTGTGATATTAAAATTAAGAATTTAATAATTTATTAAAAAAATACTTGATTGTTGATTATATTCTATCCAGAAATAATCCTTTGATTAATTTGTAACTTTATTCAATGCTATAAGAAGTGGTAATAGGTGTCACTAAACTTTAACTCAAAGAAGAAAATTACAATTCGATTAGATGTTTCTCTTCAAATTAACTAATATTACTTTATAAACATTTTATAAAATCTAAAGAAAAAGTCCCAAAACAAGAATTATTAAGAGAAATCAACATGGAATGAAAATTTAAACTCAAAAAGGCTAACTGTTGAGGTTTTAGGAATAAATTAATTGTTCCATAAAAAAAATAAATTAATTGTTAATTTATTTAAATATAAAAAATTAGCATTAATCTTTTGAAATTAACATAATATATGAACACACGTTGTTGCCTCCAATCACTATGTACCGAAGGAAAAAAATGCAATTAAAAAAATTAGATTAAAGTACTAATTTCTTTATCTTTTAATATGTGAATTTCTGACAAAGTAAGAAAACCGGGCATAAAAAATTTGAAAATAAAAATCCGAAACGCAGCGTATCATCTCTCAATCATCAAACGCAACGTCTAGCCTGATGCTGACTCTGATCAGAGAAAAAGCAGAAAAAGACAAAGTTAATATTAAAAAAAATTCTTCAATTATTTATTTTTTAAATGAATTTTATATTTTTATTATATTTAAATCAATTTTTAATTTTTTGTTGTATTTAAATAAGTTTTAATTTTAAATATGAGATTGATTTATGATAAAATTTTATTTAAGTACAAAATAAATGTTAAAGATTTATTTGAATATAAATTAAATTTTAAAATTTTATTTTGATAAAAATAAAAATTAATAAATTATTTAAATAAAAAAATATAACAATTTATCTAAAAAAAATTAAAGTTTAGAAGTTTTTTTATTATTTTAACTAAAAGACAACATAGAAATAGAAATATTTAAAATTTGATTTTAATCTCATTTATTTATCAAATTAATTTAATTCGATTAATCGATTAATTATAAAATTACTTTCAATTAATTTTTAAAAATAATTTTAAAAAAATTTTTGACTTTCAATTAATTAAATTCAAAACTTAAATTAACCAAAATTTTGATCGAAATATAATAAAATTTATATATATAATTAAAAATATATGAAATTATTTATTTTTAACCATTAAAATTTTTAATTAATATATTAATATTTGAATATTTTATTAAATAATTTTATTTATTTTATTTTAAATACAAAAGATCACAAATTTAAAATATAATTTAATTAATATATTTTATTATTGAGATAAAAAAATTTAACTGAACAAATGGAATTAATTTCAATTATTAATGTTTTAAATTAATAAATTTGATTCCTAAAATAAAATGAGATAATTTCATTAATTTAATCTTAAATAATTTCTTTTGAAATTAACTGAACCACCAAAGGAACACTCTCTAAGAAACGCGATCACCTGCGCTGATGAACAATCCAGAAGAGAGCAAGCCCAACAGCCCACAACAACAACAACAATAGATGGCAACCTCATCGGCGGCAGTAGAAGGAGTGGCGGCGGCAGCCCTCCGGTCTGTGCTCCAAAGAGTTGACCAGGCCGCCGAGCGGTCGGGTCGTGAATCGCTGCGGATCCGTATGGTTGCGGTCAGCAAAACGAAACCCGTCTCTGTCATTCGCCAAGTCTACGACGCCGGTCATCGCTATTTCGGCGAAAACTACGTCCAAGAAATTGTCGAAAAAGCCCCTCAGGTTCTTTTACATTTGCATAAAAGCATCGAATTTGTCAATTGTTGTTTGATACAAAGGGTAATTTGCAGTTATTCCATTTTAGAAAGCAAAGGCACCAAAAGTGATAAACATTTTGTAATTAAAAACCCAACGTTTGATTGCAGCTTCCGGATGACATAGAGTGGCATTTTATTGGGAATTTACAGAGCAATAAAGTGAAGCCTTTGATTGGTAAGAAAAACTTGTTCATCAAATTCAATATAGACCCTTTTTTCTAGTAACTAAAGCGGCTAGAAGATTAGTACTACTTTCTTTGGGGAGTAACAATATGTTTTTGATTTGGGACTTGTGATCCGAATGTCATGTTGACATCTTAGTCTATTACTACTTTAAAGCTCATGGATGTTTGAAACAGAACTCCTACTTCACTTGGTTTTGCTTGTAGTTCTGGAGAGAAATGCGTGTTGTGAATTAACTTGTTAATCATTGTTATGCAGCTGGTGTGCCAAACCTTGCGATGGTGGAAACTGTAGATGATGAGAAGGTCAGTTAAGGAGTTATAAAGTCTTCTATTTTTATTTTCCATTAGGAAATGTTTTGAGTTGCTATAAATATTCTCTTTGTTTGACGACTACAACCTTTGAAAAGAACTTACTAAGCTTGGATGTGTTAACAGTAACTCAAATAGAGACAACCTTATATTAATTTATAGCTAATTTTCAATCTAATTTTAGATAGAAATATCGATATGATTTTGTTTCGTTATATCAACAATAATTATGTCATAACAATTGATTGATAATGTCAAGAATATCCATGATATTGTGGTCAAATATTTGTGCTTTTTCTTATTAGTCATCACTGAGCACCTTTCTTGGTTTGGGCCAGATTGCAAATCATCTTAATCGTGCAGTTGAAAGCCTTGGAAGAAAGCCTTTAAAAGTTTTAGTCCAGGTCAATACCAGTGGAGAGGAATGTAAGTTTATTTTATCATGTTACCACCAAATATAATGTTTTTAGTTGAGTTGTGTTAAGGCTTGCACATTCTAGCTTATTCTCATGACTTGTTATTAAATTTACAAGATAAAACTGGTCAGGCTCCTTTAGATTTCAGTTCCATTCTACAGTCTATCTATATGGCACTAGAAATAGTAGAAAAAGAACCCAGCTTATTGGGGCTGAATATGCTTTGGGATTAGGTCAACTATATTTGCCAACAAATATATTACTTTCCTGTAGTTACTATGCTAAGGCTTTTTTTCTAACCACTCACTTCAAATTCAGTTTTGAGATTATTGCCCTGCATCATGTTTTTGCAGCAAAATCTGGTGTTGAGCCTTCGGGTTGTGTGGAACTTGCAAAACATGTTAGTCTGAGTTGCCCGAACCTTCAATTTTGTGGATTGATGACAATTGGGATGCTTGATTATACATCAACACCAGAGAACTTTAAGGTGGTTGCGTTTCCTATTTTGGTTTTATCTTTACTTCTTTTGTTTCTTTATTTTTCTTACAGGACTTTCTTTCTTTTTTCTTACAAGACTATTTGATATTGCCAGACATTAGCGAATTGCAGAAGTGAGGTCTGCAAGGCTCTTGGAATACCAGAAGAGCAATGTGAACTATCAATGGGAATGTCCGGTGACTTTGAGCTAGCTGTAAGGATTATTTTCATATTACTATCTAGAAAAACGAAAACATGGATTTGTAAGAAGTTAAATTTTGGATTTGTCTTCACTTGAGCTCTAAAATTTTATACAAATGTTTCTGCCCTTACCTTATCTTACGCACAAAGCCATGTATCCGTTGTGTGTCATTTTTCCAGCAGCCAAACGCAAGAAGTAGCATTAAATTCTTTTAATACATAAGAGACTGTTTATCTAATGGATTATCTCATCGTTTTTGCAGATTGAAATGGGCAGTACCAATGTCAGGGTTGGATCAACCATCTTTGGGGCAAGGGAATATCCGAAGAAAAAATGAGACTAGATTACTAATTACATATGGGCACATTCCTTTTTGTCGTCATTGCATTTTTATTATAAGAGTTGTACTCAATCCTCAGGCTGTAACGCTCTTACGGTTGGTTGATGTGGTTCAATCTCTGGCCTGTACGGTGGATGTAACTATGTACTTTAGTATTTGGAAAAAGAGAAGAAATACACTGATGCATCTTGGAATCTATGGAACTTATTTGTTGCATCCAAATGATGCTAATAAAAATGTATTTGATCTGAAATTAAATTCTTACGATTCAATTGGCCAATTAATCCGTTGGTTTTAGGGTAGCGTTTACCTTGCTATATAATAAACCTGGTATGAGCTATGAGCTAGAAATGCAAGCGATAAAAAGTAGTATTTGAAAATTTTTTCCGACATTCAACTTTGAGTGACTGTCCAAAGATAGGATGAGCGATGAACAAAATAAGACCCACTACTACCAGAAGCACCAAATCGTTCAATGCCATCATTAACCGCCTTTCTTCACAAGGGTCCTACTATGAAGTGCTCTTCACTTACACATCCATGTTCAACTCAAACACTGCTCCTGATTCCTTCACATTTCCCAGCCTCCTCAAAGCCTGCACTTCTCTAAACCTCTTCTCCCTTGGTCTTTCAATACACCAACACATTATACTTAGTGGGTTTTCTTCAGATTCTTACACTGCATCTTCTTTGATAAACTTTTACGCAAAATTCGGCCACACAAAAAGCGCTCACAAGGTTTTCGATAAAACGCCTAATAGAGATGTTGTTCCCTGGACTGCCATTATTGGCTGCTATTGTCGTGGTGGCAACCTGGACAATGCTTTTTCTATGTATGATGAAATGCGATGCAATGGGGTTGAGCCTAGTCCGGTTACTTTCTTATGCTTGCTCTCTGGACCATTGGAGGTTGCCCATGTGCAGGCTCTGCATGGCTGTGCGGTTTTATATGGCTTTGAATCCGATATTATTTTGGGGAATTCGTTATTAAATGCGTATACCAAATGTGGGAGCATTGCGGAAGCAAGAGATTTGTTTGAATTGATGGACCAAAGAGATAAAATTTCATGGAATTCTTTGATTTCAGGTTATGCTCAGTTAGGGAATGTTGAAGAAATTTTGCAACTTTTATATAGGATGAAGATAGAAAGTATGGACCCTGATCAGCAAACTTTTGGTTTTGTGGTTTCTGCTGTTTCAGCACAGAGTAAGCTTGATTTAGGAAGGGTGGTGCATGGGCAGATTTTAAGAAGTGGGTTTGATTCAGATGCGCATGTTGAAACAGCACTTATAATTATGTATTTAAAATGTGGGAATGGTGATGGTGCACATCGGATTTTTGCAGGGGTATCAGAAAAAGACGCAGTTATATGGACAGCAATGATCTCTGGGCTAGTGCAAAATAATTGTGCGGACAAGGCACTGACAGTTTTCCAGCAGATGTTAAAATCGAGGGTAGAGCCATCTACTGCCACCATAACTAGTGTTCTTGCTGCATGTGCACAGTTGGGTGCTTTTGATTTAGGGACCTCCATCCATGCTTACATTTTAAGGCAGGGATTTACAATAGATATTCCAGCCCAAAACTCTCTTGTTACCGTGTATGCCAAGTGTGGTCATTTGGAACAAAGTTGTGCAGTTTTTGAGAGGATGGATGAAAAGGATTTGGTTTCTTGGAATGCAATAATTGCCGGATGTGCCCAAAATGGCCATTTACCTAAGGCCCTGTTCTTCTTCAATAAAATGAGGTTAACCCTTCAAAAACCTGATTCATTAACTGTTATCACCCTGCTTCAAGCCTCTGCATCTATTGGGGCTCTCCATCAGGGAAAGCGGTTACACAACTTTATAATTAGAAGTTGTCTTAGGCCATGCATCTTGGTGGATACAGCTCTGGTGGACATGTACTGTAAATGTGGTGATTTAGACACTGCTGTTAAGTGCTTTAGGGTCATGTTGCAATGGGACTTAATCGCATGGAGCACAATCATTGCAGGATATGGTAGTCATGGCAAAGGGGAGACCGCTTTAAGCATGTATTTTGAGCTTCTGCACTCTGGAATGGAACCAAATAAGGTGATTTTCCTTTCAATTCTCTCTGCCTGCAGTCACAATGGGCTTGTTGACCAGGGTCTGAGCATATTCCAGTCAATGTCTATAGATTTTGGGGTTCAACCAGAACTTGAGCACCGTGCTTGCATTGTTGATCTCCTTTGTCGAGCTGGAAGGGTGGAGGAAGCTTATAACTTCTATAAGGGGAACTTTTCAGAGCCTGCTGTTGATGTTTTGAGCATGCTCCTTGATGCCTGTCGAGCAAATGATAACTTGGAACTTGGTGATGTTATTGCCCAAGATATTATATTGTTGAGGCCTGCAAGTGCTGGAAACTATGTTCAGATTGCACACTGTTATGCTTCAATGAGTAGATGGAATGGCATGGGGGAGGCATGGACCCAAATGAGGTCTCTCGGCTTGAGAAAACTCCCTGGATGGAGTTTTATTGACCTGCATGGTACAGTTACCTCATTTTTCTCGGGTCAAAATGCTCATCCGAAACATGAAGAAATAGTTGCAACACTGAAAACTTTGTGGTGGGAAATGAGTGAAGTGGTTGTGAACTTTAAGATGAAGGAAATTCATGATATATTCTTAGATGAATGGTTTTAATATGAAACACCGCCAAGTATTTAAAGATAAAGTGGTGGTAGAGAGGTGCACAAACAAGACGTTATCTATTCTGCTTCCTTTCAATATCTCGGTGTGCAAAATAGACCCCAGATCAACAGATTAACTTTGGAATAGGTGAGGGAACGCTACAAGACATCACGTTCATGGTTTTGATTTCGTTATTTCAGATGAAATCGGCATTATAAGTCAATTTCATACAATGGCAGATGTGCCAAATTGCCAATAAAAAGGTGAAGTTCAGAGGCAATCATGGTGTACTTTTATCAACGCACACGTTGGTTTCTAGCAATATATCCAATTGGTCAAAACTGAATAAGAACAAGAGAGATGAAGAATCATAAAAGAGAAAACGCAATAAAAAGAGCTGAAAACGTAAGCTGAACACCAAATCTTTATATTGACTTCCAATAAAGCTTGTCTTGTTTACTTAACTGAGCAGTTATATTTCAACTTGTTTGTTTGTTTGTTTTTTTGCAGGATGGAGCAAGAGTAAATTCACAGATCAGTTCTTTATTCCCTGGCTGGCCCTGTACATGCTGCTTTTGGACTTAACCGATTACATATATATATATATATATATATATATATCATTGTCACTATTGGAGAAGCTGCGCTGCTAGTTTCTTTTGGAGCCCTTTGGTTTCAAATTTCTCAGCAGATTCCCTTCCTTCCATTATCTATGTATTCCACCAACGAAAAGACTCTAGTTTTGATAACCATTACCATAGAGATGTTTTAATGGGAAAGGGCCTTTTCACTATTGATTCAAGACTTTTCACCGGATCTACGCACTTCACCCATAGACAACGTGAAAATTTTTTTCCATATATTTTCTTCTGCGTTTGTTAAGCTTATCTTCATCAAATGTTCTTACCGAAGAGAAAGGTGAAGTTAAGGAGTACATGCAACCGAGTAAACTAAGATAATTAGCCATACTCGGTTGCAAGTGGCAAGAGTAAAATGCAATAGAATGGCGTCCGCGCGTTTTACGGATAAACCTGACAGTCAGCGCCTTTAGTGGGTCCTGACTATTTGTATCGTGTAAACAATAAAACTTCGTGTACCTAAAATTTAAATATTACAATTTGTGTAAAACAAAAAATATAAAATATGTTTTTTAATTTTTGTTAAACTTATGAATTTTGCTAAAATTTTTATTCCTGTCATCTTCATCTCCTTTTTTGTACAAATTTTATTTTGTGTTTTGAATTGCTTATTCTAGTTGCAGGTAAAAATTTTTTGTTTTCTCATATATATTCAACAATTTTCTCCAAAATTTATCAAATTCAAAAAAATGAGAATGACAAATGGATACCTTAATTCGTCCCTTTTCTTATAAAATTAATCTAAAAATATCAAAAATGAAAAAAAAAATAAAAGATAAAAAAAAAACTAAAAAACAACTAAAAATGTGTTTTAAAAAACTAACATAGAGTGTTACATTAACATCTAATACTGAGTTTAAAATATAAATGTTTTAAACTAAGGTATAAAATTATTTTATTAATATAATACATATATATAACTAAATAAATAAAAAAATATATACCTTTACATACACATCAAAATAGGTTAAGACAAAGTTATAAATACACTTTCAACTCGTCTCATTTTTTCTCAAAATAAAAAATGAAAAAAAATGAGTTAAAAGAGGGTGCCACATGACATTTATATTGAATTTAAAATATCAAATAATAACTTTATTATTATAAAATACATATATAAATATAAAATTAACTTAATAAGAATATATATATATATATACTTTTACATATACTTTGAAATTAGTCTGGATAAAACATTATAAACATATTTCTACGCTAATCTAGTATAGTATAACAAACTTGACCCATCCCAACTTTATCCCAAATTTAAAAAAAAAAAAATTATCCTCTGTCGAATCAAGATAGATCAAAATCTATCGGATACGAATTGTTTAAGTATTTTTATCAATCATCTCATTTGTTGTAAAATTTATCTAATTAAAAAATATAAAACAGATCACAAAAAACAAAAAAAAAAAAGTCAAATTGAATACCACATGGACATTTTCATTGACCTCATTTTTTAACAAAATTAATTTAGTAAAAAAAAAGCATAAAAACAAAAATAAAAACAGAAGGAAAAAAAAAGAAAAAAAAGTCCATTTATGTTCTATGTGGACATTTCAATTGAGTTTAAAACATTAATTTTTTAAGTTAATATATTAAATAATAACTTTATAATAAAAACTCTCAAAAAGGAAAAATAAACAAAAAAAGATAAAAAATAAAAAATAATAGATCATTTAGGTACAATGTTCATATTCAAATTGAATTTAATATATTAATATCTTAAATTACGATAAAAATAATAACTTTATTAATATAATACATATAAATAAATATAAATTTCAATAGATAATAAAATATATTTTTATATATGCCACGAGATGGCTTGGCACAAAGCATCTTAAGTCTGTTTTTCATCCATCTCTACTTTCTATAAAAAGTCTACCTAACTTAATTCGATATCAATTTTTTATAAAAATACTCGTGTCAAATTGAAGTGGATAAAAATCTATTAGATATTGATTATTTTGTCATCTTTGTTAATTGACTCATTTTATTATAAAATTGATCTAATTAAAAAACATAAAAATAAAACTCAAAAAAATATGAAAAAAAATAAACAAATTTGTGTGTTATGTGGATACTTCCATTAGATTATTTTCTTACAAAATTTATCTAATAAAAAAAATAAATGAAAACAAGAAACAACAAAAAAATTAAAAACAAAAAAGGGGAAAAATCCTTATTGAATCTAGTCAAATCAAAATTTATCATATATGAATTATTTTACCATCCTTACTCATCTACTCTATTTTATTGAAAATTTTTAAAATAAAAATGAAAAACTTCAAACTAATTTTTAGAATGAAAAAAATCTTCAGCCCAATCTTGAACTTTTTAAAATTTGACACATATTAGATCAAACCAACCAATAGAAATCCATAAGATATGAGTTCTTTTGTCTTTCCTACATCCATTGATTTTTTTTCTTACAAAATTTAAAAAGTTAATTTTTTTAAAAAGCAAACAAAATGATGGAAAAAAAAAGTTAAATGGAGATGGCACGTAAGCTATCAAATAATAATTTTATTAATATAATACATATATATAAATATAAAATTAAATGAATAATAAAATATATTTATTTATATCATGATGACACGAAACACCTATCTTATTTGATCTTGCTTTTTGAAAAAAAAAAATTGATATGTCCTCAAATTAAAAATAACATACTTAATGAATCCGTACGAATTAAAACACATAAGATACGGGTTGTTTTGTTATATATACTTTTATTAACATTTTTCTTCAAATATTTATTCATCAATTTCTTTTGATGCAAGAATTATCTAATTAAAAAATAAAAAATAGTGTAAAAAAAAAGATGAAATAGGGTGTCATGAGTGCACATTCATTTGCCTTTTTTTTTTTTCAAAAACATGATCTAATTTCTAAAAAAGAAAGGAAAAAAATTTTTAAAGGGAAAAATTAAAAGCAAAATAAAAAAATTTAAGTTGTCACATAATATCAGCAATGAAGAGTTTTTTTGAGAAATTTACTTTAAGAAATTTTTTAAAAAATTAAAAATAAAGAAAAAAAATTAAATCCGAATTTGACATGACACCTTTGCTAATATCATATTCTTTAAAAAAGATCAAATTAAGAAAGGAAAATAACGAAAACTATATATATTAAATAATAATATTAAATGGATTTCATATTTAAAAAATTTTAGGCTCTTTTTGGTTTGAAAAATATTTTTTGTTTTTATTTTCTTTTTTTAAAATGTATTTGACAAACAAAAATAAAAATTGTTTTCTAAAAATGCAAAAATAAGTAAATAAATAAAATATTCAATGATATTACTATTAATGACATCTAATTATAAATACAATACATATTTATTAATTAATGACATTAAAAGGTGTTCAAATATAGTAACTTAGAAAATAGAAGGAAAAAAATAAATATCTATTAATTTCACAATTGAAAATAACTTTTTTTTTGTTTTCATATGTCAACCTATTTTCATTTTTGTCTTTTAAAAATTTATTTTTATTTTCAATTATCAAATACATCTTCACTCTTTTTTTTCATTTTAAAAAAAAATGAAAATAAAAAATGGCTCTATTTTCTAAAAACAAACATTACCTTAATTTTTTAAAAATATTTATTAAATATTAAAAAAAAGTAAATAGAAAAAGATAAAAATGAAAAGATGAAAGAAAAATCAAATATATGACTAACATATCTTTAATATTAAATGGTTGTCATGAAAAAATAAAATTTAAAATTTTATTAAATATCTAAAAATATAAAAAAGTAGAAAAAAAAAAGTGTAACTAGAAAAAATAAACGTGTAACTTATCTTTGATACCAAATGAGTTTCACAAAAAAATAAAATCTAAAAAACTAATTATTAATTTTTAAAAAATAGAAAAAAGCAAAAGCAAAAAACTCTTTATCTAGTCCCGACACATAAAAAATATATTTTTATAAGTTTAAAAGGAAATTATTAAATATTAAAAAAAAAAAAAAACCCAACGGACGCATGGCCACACAGTAAACACGGTACATCTGCAAATTTTATATACAGACGATAGGTTGCCTCACCATTTGCATTTTTGGCTTTCTTCAAACTTCACTCTTGTTTTTATAGAGAGAGAGAGAGAATACGTAAAGCCGTTAAATAGAACAAAAATAAAGAAGATGATTAGCAATATTTACATAGGCCAAATACTGGTGCTGTTCGTTTGTAATATAATCTATAATCGTTGTAATTATGGAGTTGTTACACTACAAACTAATTATAGAGAATGTAATAAGAATGTCAAACTTTTCTTAGCATGTAAACAATATGATCAATCACACTTGTTCTATCATTCAATTAGCGCCGGTAATGGTGGTATTGTATACAACTCTTCTTAGTCAAACAGCATTATCTGCCTCATCAAATTCTGTTTTGAACTAAAACCTATACTCTGCGTATTCGATTGTGTGGTGCATCAGCAAAACTTTAGCAGGCATTCTGCTTGTCACCCTAATTGCTTTTAGAAGTGGATCAGCCGAGCTTTAGGTGGTGCAAGAAATTGTGAATGGAGATCACGAGAGATTGCCTAATAGCGAGGAGGCTTCAAAGGGGCCAACCACCCCCTCGCTCAAGAGGCGCATGGCAGCTCCTCGCGAGAACTTCCTTGCAAATAAAAAGCAGGGAACACATGTAGAGTTAGTTCGACACCACTCTGTCCGGAATTCACTCTCATAGTATACATGGTTGATATCCTGTTCAAATAAGCGGTAGGAAGTGGTGAGATATAACATCCAAAACAATGGACCACAAAAGACAAGGAGCCTAACACCAAATAAGGAATCATTCAGCATATATGTCACTTTAGAGAGAGATTATAAGATGAATAAATCACTAAGCAAAATTGAGCAATCATAAAGATCAATGCTTGACCACCAACAAAACTGTTTAAAATTTTCAATCTTCGGTTAAAGAAGAAGAATTCATATAAAAAGGATATCAGGTCAATACATCCTATATAACCTGTCCAACAAACAGTTTATATAAGGTAAAATAATAACCTTTATTTCCTTGATTCGTATAGGGCTTGCATCTGCATAGTTGAAGGTAACAGGATGCCAAGCTCGGTTATCCATTTTCGCAGCAGACAGATTCCACATGGTATAGGTCAGTGTTCTTCGTTCTAGCTCACCTTCAAGGTCATTCATCTAAAAACTAGGACTAATTAGGACACAAGATTCCAAATGTAACAAAATCATGAAAAGCCATATTCAAAATGGAAGAGACCAATTTTATTTATTCAAGAACAGAATTGGAATACAACCATTAAAAGCAGAAAACATTGTGGGGAAAAACGAAAAAATGGGAATAGGATATATTAATTCTTTACTTACCGCAAACAATGTTGGCACATAATGTTCATCTGGGATACAATTGTGTTGCTTTTGAAGTTTCTGCCCAATCAAATAGAAGTTATCAATCACATCAAAGGAAACATATCGATCACAATAACTTGAACAACACTCAAATCAAGATTATGTGCAAAACAAAATAAAAGTATAACACATTTAGAAATTAAATCTCTCTACTAAATCAATGATGTAAAATAACAGAACAAAGAATGCTAAAACTGAATGTAACAAAGTTTAGCTCCCAAATTGAATTCCAAAGAGATAAAAAAGGCCCGGATCTGTCAGCCTAGTTGCATTCCTTGGGAATTGAACTCACTTACAATATTCAGCTTTCCTTTACTAGTGTCCAGGGGAGGACGACGCTGCAAACCAAGAAGAAAATGTAAATTTCAGATTCAAGTTTCATATGATCCAATTTATGAGCAGATGATAACAAGAAACTGAGGAACACCAATAGGAAGTTCTTCATGGCATCAAATAGATGCCTTACTAGACTAGTTAAGAATAAAGTTTCCCATTTACCCTAGCCCTAATATATTGGATAAACATTTCAGTACTGTACTTTCTACTTTAGTAGATCAATCCAAAGGAGGACTCTAAATATTATTAATGCAGCTGCTGTACCAAAAGTAAAAAAAAGAAAGTTCTAAAAAGTGCTCATTTCTGTCTGAGTATCTGAAAAAAAAAAATTCAAAGGCCTAGTTGTCTAACTCTGACCAACTCCCAGTTTTATCCTAGCTTTAATTTGTTTGATAAACATTCAGAAACCCTTGCTAAGCAATTTGAGAGATCACCCAAAGAAAGCCCATATATTATCATAACATTTATGCAACAAAGCTACATGCCGAAGATGGGATGAAAAAGATCTCTAAAAAGAGATAATTCATGGATAGGAATATTTCATTATAACAAAAAGAGAAATTCAATTGAAAATGAACAAATAATACAATCAATTGCATACCTTGCAGAAATTCTTAAAGACTGGAAGAACAATCTCATCATCTACAATGACTTCCGCATGGCTCCTTATCAAAGAAATCCACTGCAAATAGGATGCAAGTGAAATTCAATTGACAAGATAAATATGTGTACTGTAGCTCACAGACAAGCACAATGATGATGGAAACTTGAGCAATTCATCCATTTGGCAGTTGCAATTTGACAGGGTATTAAGAGGTTCTTTTAAAAGCTATTAAGAAGTTACTCAAAATTCGGAGTCTGAGATCAATTCATCCACATTTTAAAATAGATAACCTGAGATCCTTTTCGCCACTTGCCCTTTGGTATTAGAGGTGACATTTTTGGGTGGTAACGCCCATCCTTTACATCAAGGAAGCTGCACAACAGAATTTAATGTCTTCAAATCAAAACAAGAACCAGCTTAAAACTCATACAACTTCGTTTTTCTTCTTTCTCTTTTAATTAAAACCATATAAAACAAAATATAATGGAAAAAAAATTAACGCTTGGCACCTCAAGAATGAAAAAGGCCCGCCATCTACCTGTCCACGAAACTCCTAGAAGAACCCATCAGATATCTATATATATAGCTGAAGTTGTACAGAGGGACACAACTGCAAAAACATGAACAAATTGTTGTCAAAACTCTTTATTTAATTAGTTATAATAAAAACTAAAACACCAAAAAAGATAGTACTAATTAGTTAAAAAGTACAAACCTGTCAGAGAGAAGAACAAATCTTTGATTTGCTGGATCCTCTAAAGCAGTTGCAAGTAATAATCTTTCCGCTTCTATCATACTTGATTCTCCCCATACCACCTGCAATGCACGCGAGGTGAACCATTTTTATTGAGCTTAGCTTAACCAAACAAAGTTCAAATCTTTTCTTTTTTTTTTTTGCATTTTCAACGAGTAATCAATCACCTGAATGCTATCAGTCAATTGCCGATTGTAAAAGAAATGCGACCGCGAAGTCGACTCGTCGAACACAAAGCCAGGCGCCGAGTGTATATAAATGGAGAAATTGGCCACGTCAGCATTCTAGAAAAAAAAAAAGTCCCGCATCAAAATTTGCGGAAATTCCGCGAGCAGAAAAGAGGAAGAAAGGTGGAAGGGTGTAAAAAGACAGAATTGACCTCGAAGAAGCTGCCCCATAGAAAATCAAGAGGTAGGTTAAGGCGGGCCAGGAAGAGGAAGGCGATCTTAGGGGGACCATGGAAGTTATCGCGAGAAATTCGAGATCTCGCACGCGCAGGAGAGAAAGAGTTAGGGGAAGAAGAAGCAGAATTTTCGGACGAGAAATGGAGGCGGAGTAGAGCGAAGAAGCAGAGAGCAAATGAGAGGAGGATGACGAGTTTCCAGCCAAACCAGATGACATGGCGCACCAGTACTGGAGCTGGGGTTTTCTTCGTCATGCTTCTTCCTTCAACCGATCACAACTTGTTTTAAAACAACATCATCTTCATAAATCTTATTTTTGATCAAATTATCAAATAAGATGTTTTTAGAAATAGCGAAAGGAAAGAGAGAGAGCCTGTGTTAATATCGAACGGTTTCATAACCGCTTTGAGAGAGAGAGAAAGAAAGACAGCATTTAATTAAAATTTTGTGTAGAGTTTGAATTTCTGCGTAGGCTGACCGTCCGAAAAGCCTCAACAACAGGGAAATTGAGAATGGAGTTTCTCACATACAGACCCACCGCCAAGGAAACGACAGCGTTTTGCAATTAAACTATATGGTAGGATTGGGCCTCTTTTGGGCTGATGGCCTAGCCCAATTTAATAGTCAAAAACAAACTTCGCCGGCCCCTTAATGAATGTTGAAGTGATGACGAGACGAACCAATCCATGAAGTTGTTGGGTGATGTTTGCCTCTGAGGATTAAATCAAATCTTAACGTAACAGATTCAGACAAAGGAGAGTTGGTGAGATGTCGAATTTGAGCAATTTCCACCTCGGATTAATCACACCAAATACATTGATATATGCCAGCCATTGAATGGAAGGTTACAAGAAGTATAAAATAAACATGTAATTCCAATTTTATTTTTCGTCTGGCAAAATTTCTTGGACATACGTTGATGCCCAAACCAAAGATCCAAGAACAATCCTCCAGGGACCTGTCCTGTTCCTGAAAAAACAGAAGTAAAAATGTTCAAAGCTACTGCAATAATAAAAAAAGATTTGATTTAAAACATGAAGCATTCGCACCTCTACTCTTTGACATATGAATTCGTTTGCGGGGTAGATGCTTGGCAAGTTGAAATACCAAAATGAGAATGCGAACTCAAAGCTGTTTTCTCTGTGCTTAAAAAATGTGGGCGCATGAGGATTATTGGATGCCCACCTTGACGTTTGGACGATCCAAGATAACATTTAAGATCTTTCCCGGAACAAAGATTCTCTTTTTGATCGGTTTCCCATCCAGATACTTGGAGAGTTTCTCATCTTGTGAAGCTAATGTGAAGGCATCCTCCTCTGAACATCCTTTTTCAACCTGAATTGTACCCCTAGTCTTGCCATTTATCTGGACTGGTAGTACGATGGATGATTCCTTCAAGTACGTAGGATCAGCCTGTCATTGAAGCATGAACAAGATTATGAGGTAATGACACCCCCACCGCCCTACAGGAAGTGACTCAAAAAAGATCAGCATTTGAAAATAGATATATATGAATTGGCTCAGAAATTATACCTTAGGGAAGGGCACATACGCTATTGAATCTGGATGACCAAGGCGAGACCAAAGCTCCTCAGCCATGTGAGGTGCATAAGGTGAAAGCAACAAGACAAATGCTTCAATAATGGATTTTGGATGTTTCTCCCACTGATATATGGGGAAAAAAAAAAAAAAAAAAAAACAGATCACAAATGAACAAGTCCAAGCATCAAACAGAAAAACTGGAAAATACTGGAGGCAAACATTCTTCTAGACATCATGCAAAAAGTGATGTAACATAATGTAACCAAAAAAAAGGTTAAATAAGATTCAAAGCAAATATCCCAAAAGAAAATTTTCCAAGGCTTGCGCATTAGTGTGAGCTTTTGCAAAGTAGTAGCTAAACAACTTATGTAGGTAGATCACAAGCATGTTAAACTTTGCTTCAGCTAGGTGTAACGTAAAGCCAACTACCCCCCGGGCCCCCACAATATCACAAGGTAATTAAAAGCCAGCAAAATACTATTCCTAAACAAAAACATATCAAGCTCATCAAGAAGAGAAAATCTGGGGTGGAAGAGCCTCGAAGAGGACTTCCAACATTATTCAAGTATTCATGTCATTCATTCCATGCATACCAAAACCTTCCAACATTATTCAAGTATTCATGTCATTCATTCCATGCATACCAAAACCTTCCAACATTATTCAAGTATTTATATCATTCATTCCATGTCCACCAAAACCAGTATAAGGATTTACCTTATATAAATATTTAGCTAATCAAGAACGAGACAGAAAAAGTCAAGCTCCAATTGTTCAATGAATAAAACCTTATATGCTGCATTAATGAACTCCATCATTGCAGAAATTCCAGTGTTAAACCTTGTCCCTTCGATTTCCTCTGTCACCTGTGAGCAAAAATTAATGATCAGTTAGAAAGCTAATAAGGAATCTTAGCTGCCAATGTTCAAGTTACTTGTGTACTTCTATATTGATGAAATACCATTCTGATCACATTAAAAATAAATATGATATGATCTGGACAAGTTCCTGGGTTATTTTGACTCAAAGGCTTTAAGCACATTGTAAACCACCTTTAGTCCTGCAGCTTGTGCATACTTCTTTGCAGATAATACAACATTACCACAATTGATCAGATGTGCATAAACAAAAGTCAGAAGTGTGCAGAACATAACCTTAGCTATACATTTATGGAGAGAGCGAAGCTGTTCCATTGTAGGTTCCTCATCAGTAACCACTGTTCCATCTCTAAATGTATCATGAGGTAAAGGTGAGCCAACAATCAGCCTCCAAGTTCTTCCCAAAAACCGATGGACCCCTTCAATGCCACTAGTATTCCATGTTTTTGAGTCTCTATGAGCATAATGCAATAAAATGCAAATGTCGTGAAGGCATCATTGTCAGTTTCCCTCTTTATACATAATGATTAACATTCTAAAATAAATTCAACCAAATATTACCGAAATGGTCCCATGAACATTTCATATAATCTAAGAGAATCTGCACCATATTCAGAAACGACATCATCAGGATTGACAACATTTCCCCTACTTTTGCTCATTTTATGAGCACGTGCAATCAAACGAATGTTTGGGTTGTCTTTCAACACAAAAAATTCCCCAGACTTCACAACCTACATAAGGATGTACCAAAAATAACATAATGAAATGCCAGAATTAATAAATTCATCTTCAATATTAGTAAATAAATAAAAGAGTAGAAAGTAAAACATATCAAAACATGTCAAAGGACATACTCTTTCCTCCGGAATGATCTCTTGAAGGTATTCACCCAACTCATCAGAAGAGTCTGCAGATATATAGTTTCCATCTGTGTCTGTGCAAGCCATATATTGAACCTGCCACTCCAACCATAAGAAAAGCATTGACAGAATTATCACGATAATACGCACAAGAAAATATACTTACTTCCCCAAGAATAATTCCCTGGTTTATAACACATTTGAAAGGCTCTTTTGTTGATACAAGACCAATGTCATAGAGAACCTGATACATAGAATTAGAATACAGAAGTATCAGAAATGTGTAGAAATAAAACTAGCAAGTTTTATTCTCACTCTTAGGTAGCCCACAATTAAGTTAGTACAGCATGCCTCACTGTATCTCTACAGGAAGCTGCTAGCCATAATCACAGCATTACCCTGGCTCAATCTGGGAGATGGTAAGCTGAAAGAGAACCCGCCTTTAGGTTTAGGCTCTAAATATATTAAATTTGACCCTATGCTAGCCCAAATCAATCAGTATTAATAGCAATCCTGACTCTGTCTTTTAAGAGGGTAGACATGCTTTTCATCCAAGACAGCAATGTGCAATGGAAAATACAACAAGAACAAATGCTAAATTATGTTTCATAAACAGTTCTACATGTAAAAGTGACCCATGGCAATCATATTGCAAAGTTTATGTGCATATTGATAGACTTACCTTGTGCCAGAACCTTGAATAAAGTAAATGGAGAACAGCATGCTCAGCACCACCAATATAGATATCAACTGGGCTCCAATACCTAGAAGTACAGAGTATATTTAAGGAAAGCATAGAAACCAAGGTAATAATATGCACACAAGAAAATTTCTTAGGTTCTTCATGAACACCTGGCAATAAAACTAAAATTTCTTATAGAAAGAACTTATTACTTAAAAGATTCATATGAAAAGATGCCTTACATTTCTTTTGCCTTATCGACTAATTCATTCGAGTTTTTGGGGTCCATAAATCTCAAATAGTACCTGAGCAAAGATGGAAAAGTTTTTAATAATAAAAGACTACATTAATTTCTCCATCAAGCCAACAAAAATCTGCAAGCATTCTTATACATAGCAAAAGAGAGTCCCAAGTTTTCTGTTTCATATTCCACAACTTTAATTTTTAGATGACCTTTATTTTTCAAATTTATCTTATTTACCTTAAACTCTTCCATTCAGAGCATCTAATCATTTCCCCTGTTTATGATAAAATTGAACTAAATATGGTAATTACAGGTACTTTACCAGCAAGAACCAGCCCACTGTGGCATGGTGTTTGTTTCTCGTGTAGCAGGTTTCCCAGATGAAGGGTCTATGGTTTTAACCTGAGATAGATGAATGAATCTAATTAATGCACGATTAGCCATATCACTTGCACAAATAACAGGATAGGTTAATGAAATAACAAAAGAAACCAAGGAGTAAAAGTGTACCCAAGACACTGCTTTTGACAGTGGTGGTTCCCCTGTTCCACTTGGAGTAAAATCATCCAATTCAGGAAGGGTAAGGGGCAGTTCTGTTTCATGAACCGGAATGCTCTCACCACTATCATCCAAGAAGATGACTGGGATAGGTTCCCCCCAATAACGTTGCCTAGCAAAAAGCCAGTCCCTCAACTTGTAGTTCACCTAGTAGATAAAACTCAACTGTTTAAGCAAAGAATATCATAAATTACACATAATTATTGTCAAATCCATCCCTTTCACAAACAAACAATTTTCAGGTAAGCATGAAAAGGCACCTTTTTCTTCCCATTTCCAGTTTTCTCAGCCCACTCAATAACCTTGTAAGCAGCATCTTTGCTAGACAAGCCATTGATGTCAAGCCCTACCCTCATATTTGAAGAGTTTATAATAATGCCTTGTCCTGAATAAGCTTTCCCAGACTCAATGCAACTTCCATTATTGGGTGTCACAACCCATTTGATTGGAATATCATACTTTGAGGCAAACTCATGGTCACGAGAATCATGTGCAGGTACAGCCATGATTGCTCCTGTTCCATAACTGCACAAATAAAATTTTGTATGTTTTGCACATTGATAAAACCCTCCAAATACCTAGTAACAGTTCAATAATCTAATTTGCATAAATGTCAAGTAATCAACTGGCATGCAGATTCTATCATAGACAAAACAGACAAATGGGCAGCACAAAGGCATCCACCAACTGATAACAGACACAAATAACATATGAAATGGATAATCAAGTCAAACATACCTTGCCAACACATAATCTGCAACCCATATTGGAATCGGTTCCCCAGTTGCTGGATTTTTGGCATAGCAACCACTGGAGACTCCAGTTTTCTCCTTCTGAAGTTCAGTCCTCTCAAGATCACTCTTTCTCGAGGCAATGTCTTTGTATTCCTCCACCTGTATTGTAAGATTCATTGTCTTCAAGTTAGAAAAGTTACTAAAAGAAAAAGATAAGGTAGCAATGAAACACTGACATACGCATTCACTCTGTTTTGTGGATACTATTGATGACAACAGGGTATACTCTGGTGCCACGACTAAATATCTGCATATAAACAACCGATAAGAACAAACCATTCTCCAACAACTACTATTGAAATAAAGACACATAAGAATAGAGTGCAAGAGAAGTACGTTGCACCAAAAATGGTATCAGGCCTGGTAGTATAGACAGTAATTTTCATATCTGTTTCCTTTCCATCAGTGTCAAGAACACAAAATTCCACTTCAGCGCCCTCTGACCTCCCTATCCAGTTCCTTTGCATTTCTTTGATACTTTCAGGCCAGTCAAGTTCATCCAAATCTTCAAGAAGACAATCAGCATAAGCAGTAATCTTCAGCATCCATTGCCGCATTGGCTGCTTGGAAATAAACAATGACACTGTAAATTTATAAGACATTCACAAAAATTGGGAATAAGAGAAGTATTTAACTTGGAAAGTTGGACTACCCAGCACACAATTGATTAAACTAAAATACCTTTCTAATAACGGGATGACCTCCACGCTCACTCACACCATCCACAACCTCCTCATTTGCAAGGACAGTACCAAGAGCTGGGCACCAATTAACTGGTACTTCAGCCTGAGCTCATAATTAGACCAACCTTCAGACCAAGTTTTTGATGAGGATGTACCAAAGCAATAATCAGAATAATGAACTCAGAACTAGTCATAAGTCAAACCTGATAGGCCAGTCCTTTCTTTAACAATTGAAGAAAGATCCATTGGGTCCATTTATAGTAATCTGGTTCTATGGTAGATATTTCACGATCCCAGTCAAATGAGAAACCCAATGATTTAAGCTGCAAGTAAATGATTAGCGTAAGAGGCCTTTCAAGCTAATCACAAAGATGATAGCAAATTGGTAGAGCTATCAAGCCAACTACCAAAGATGACCGGAAATTGGTAGACTTAAGAAGCTATATATCATTGAAGACAATTATAACTTCTAAGAAAGATGCTACCTCATAATGGCAAAGGGGTAGCAAATGACGAACAGAAAGCTTTCTGCATCTTAAATGGCTTATATTTACAACTCTTTGGATGTGAAAGGACTGTTACCACATATTTTCACCCTTTTTCTTTAAATAAACACATTATCAATACCGTCTCTATATCTAATTGATTGATAATAACCATCAGAACTAAGTTAAGATGTAACTTTTAAAATCTCCACTATCAGCAATTCATCATACACATTTCACGTACATTTGGTCTCCAAGTACAAATAATAAAGAGTAATAACCTGGGAACGAAAGCGATTAATGTTCCTCAATGTCGTAAGTTTCGGGTGAGTTCCAGTCTGTGAACCACATTATGAAACCAATTAATAAATTCAAAAACGAATCATGACATTGCACAATATGATTTCAACACAAACCTCAATTGCATATTGCTCAGCAGGCAATCCAAAAGCATCCCATCCCATCGGATGCAACACATTGTAACCCTGCATGCGTTTAAACCTCGCAAGAATATCTGTGGCAGTATATCCCAGTGGGTGCCCAACATGTAATCCAGCTCCACTGCATCGTTTCCATCCAAAACTTTTAGCACAAAACTTCATTCAGAACAACTCAAGATATAGGATAAAGAGGGACCACTAAAGGGAATGCAACTCCCAAACCTAGCCAGCTCCTAAAACTCAACATCTTTATCAATTGAACTCAAAGCTATGAAATTCAATCAACTAAAGTGCACCAAATACAAATATATGCTGGGTTATTCCCAAAAGTGTTCTATGTTTGCAAGTCTTGAGAAGTAAAAAGATAGAACCTCCAAAATTTTTGAAAATAGTAAAAATAAAACAACCGCTAAAAGTAGATAAAAGTACCTGGGATAAGGGAACATGTCAAGGACATAATATTTGGGTTTAGAAGTGTCAACATCATCAGGTGTACGGAAGGTTCGATTTTCCTCCCAATAACGCTGCCATTTGGGCTCAATTTCATTGAAGGGATATGCCCTTTTCACAGCCACTGGCTTCTGTTTTTGCTCCTCTTCAACTTCACTTACCGAGCTCCTGATTCTATTTCTTTTAATACCAAAACAGCCATAGCTTAAAAGGGTATGTTTTTTATACAGAATGGAAGCAAAAGATGGTGACTGTTTAATGTGGGAAGGTGTAAATTTTCTTGGCAATGGAAGGCTTTTACTTGAAAGGAGACACGTATGATAATGAAGAGGAGGAGAGTGAGGGAATGGTTGGAGATTAATATGGGTTATGTTCATTTCGGATCATAAATTAAGGTTCAAGAAGAAGAAGAAGATTAAAGAGTGATGACAGGCTGAAGAGGAACGAGAATGGGGATAATGTTGGCGGTTAAACAGATTGGTTGTTGTTCTTGTTTAGTGTTTTTGGGCCCTAACATCTTTAGCGAATTTATAAGTTGTGTCTGGACCTCAACGGTTAGGATTTCAAATCACATAGAAGCCCAACTTTTTAAGATTTTCAAATTACCTAATTAGGGCTACATTTTTTTTTCTTTTTCTTTTTTTTTACTTTATAGATATTTTTCATACTTTAAATTGCCAGAATTCAAGTTTAGACTGTGGTAATACTAGCATTATAGTCTTTGTTAAATCAAAATACGATAGGTTTTTTCTCTTTTGTGCTTAAGGATATTTACGTGATTTTTTATAATTGAAATTTTTATTTATATTAAACAAAAAAAAAAACAGATACATGCTACATAGTATTTTAAGGATGTATGTTGTATATAAAATTATAATAGAATAGGATAAGATAATATTATGAATAAGATTTGATTAAATAATATTATCGTATATTATATTTGATATGTATAAGAATTAATATAGGATAATTTATTTATTAGTTAAACTTATCTTTTTTTAATATTTATATAATTTAAATTATTAATATAATTTTTAAGAATATAATAAAACATATAAATTCGAAATATATCCTCCAGGGATGTAAACAATATATTATTATACACAGACTACTCAAATTCGATTCAAAAAAAATTCGAATTTAATTCAATTATTATTAAGTTGAACTTTAGCTCGAATAATTTAATTTATCGATTGAGCAAAGTTCAAGTATTATTATACTCAATTCGAGTAATTTTATGAACCGAATCGAGTTTTTATATTTTAATTATTTTAATTAATAAAATATCTCGAATTCAAGTTTAAATACAAATAATCGAGTTTTTGTTTAGTATAAGAATAAAACTTATTTTTATATGTTAATTAAGTCTAATCGAATGAATTTGAATAGTTCGATTTCTATCTCGAGTCGAGTTTGAGCTAAACAAAAAAACTTAATCAAGTTCGAGCCGAATTTCGAATCTCGAATTTATAATCGAACTCAAACTCAAATTTAATGTTGCATCAACTCAAATTCAATCGATTACACTCCTAATATCTCCAAAAGTTCTTTGCCGAATGCTTCCATGAATTCTTTTCTATTAAAGATAATAGATAGTATTCTTATATAAATATATAAAAGCTAAAACTTTTGACAAAGATGAAAAAAATCATATGTGGACGGTCTTAAAAATCACATGACATCTAATAAATGTATTTTATTTTGTTTTATACATTTTAATTTAAAAATAATTTAAAAAACTAAATTAATTATATTTTTATTTTTATTGTTAACCTTAAATTACTCTCAATTCAATTCATATTAAAAGTATTAAAATTTTAAAATTTTTTTAATTTGACAAATTAAATCAATCAATATATAATTAATAAATTAATAAATACTACAATTACAATTATAAAATAGTTGATTCTTTAATCAATTATTTGATACATTTATATTTGATTAAATATAGTATTCAGTAATTGATGTATTTCATGTATAAATATATAAAGTAAATATAACTCAAAAAACTAAATTGATTATATTTATGTTTTTATTATTGATTTTAAATCACTCTCAATTCAATTCATATTAAAAGTATTAAAATTTTAAAATTTTCTTAATTTGACAAATTAAATCAATCAATATATAATTAATAAATTAATAAATACTATAATTAGAATTATAAAATAGTTAATTCTCTAATTAATTATTTTATACATTTATATTTGATTAAATATAGCATCCATTTGAGTAATTGGTGTATTTCATGATGTATGTAAATATATAAAGCGAATATATCAAATTAATTCTCCATAATTAAATTAATGGAATAAAATATTTTATGAATTTATATTTTATTGATGCATTTATATTTCATTAAAAATAATTTCATTTGATAAAATATTAATCCATGTTGATTTCATTTGTTTTCATTTGTAATATTTTATAATTTTATTATTTAATATTAATACATGTTGATTTAATTAAAATTTAATTTGTTTTATTGTCATTATTAAATACAATAAATTTAATTTGTTTTATTTTTCTAAATTAAGGAATCTCTAAATGTTAATAATAGAATAAAATATTTCAATATCAATCAACTTACCATTGATAGACCATTATTCACTCACAATTTTTATTATTTCAATATTAATTTTAATAATTTAAAATCATCTTATTAATTAACTATATTTATATTTTATTATTTACTTTAAATCACTCTCAATTCAATTCATTTAAAAGTATTAAAATTTTAAATTTTTCTTAATTTGATAAATTAAATCAATCAATATATAATTAATTAATAATTTAATAAATACTACAATTACAATTATAAAATAATTGATTCTCTAATCAATTATTTGATACATTTGTATTTGATTAAATATAATGTCCATTTGAGTAATTGATGTATTTCACGTGTAAATATAGAAAGCAAATATATCAAATTAATTCTCCATAATTAAATTGATGGAATAAAATATTTTATTAATTTATATTTGATTGATAGATTTATATTTCATTAAATATGATTTCAGTTGTTAAAATACTAATGCACGTTTGACTTCATTTGATAAAATATGAATGCACTTGGATTTCATTTGATTTCATTTGTAACGTTTTATAATTTTAAAATATAGATATTAATGCACGTTGATTTAATTAAAATTTAATTTTTTATTGCCATTATCAGATACAATAAATTTAATTTATTTTATTGTTTTAAATTAAGAAATCTCTAAATATTAATGACAAAATAAAATAGTTCAATATCAATTAGCTTGCCATTGTTAGACCATTATTCAATTACAATTTTTATTATTTCAATATTAACTTTCATAATTTAAAATTATCTTATTAATTAACCTACAACAGACCTTTTGTATAAGTAGTTTTAGGTTAAGCATAATGCATTTTTAATTACTTTTCACTAATTTTATATATTTTGATCACTACTCAATTTTTCTTCAATTTTCTCTCTAATTTTCATTTTGCATCCTTTCTTGCTTCTGTGTTGCTTAAATGTTATTCTCTTTTTATACTTATATTTTATATTTCTTTAACTAAGATATTAACTTTCTTTTTTTATTTTTTTTGTTGATGATTAATTTAAAGATAATTGAGTATATGTGGGGAAAGTCTTTAACCAGTAGAGTCACTATCATAAAAGTTGATATCACTTTTGGTTGGTACTATAAGTCATGTGGGTGTAAGAAGAAACTATTTGCAATTGATGCGAAATTTCAATATTATTCTTGCAAGGTTGATGTCCCTAATCCAACTCCATGGTAGTTTGTATTTATATTTTTATATTTGATACATAAAAAAATTATTATTCCATGATGATAATACAAATATTTTAAATTATAGACACCCATCTATGTCTAGGTCAACTATTTATTTATTTATTTATTTATTTATTTATTATTATTATTATTATTATTATTATTATTATTATTATTTCCTTTTTTGACTTATCAAAGTCACATGATCAAAGGGATTCAAATCTACATGCAATCAAATGAAAGGATTCACAAGTCAAAATCAAATCAATTAGACAAATTTGCAAAAACCTAGACTTAAATCTCATTGGATAGAATCCAATCCCAGGATTTAAACCTGGAATGGTTATGTTCAAATCCTAAAATTGGTGCTAAGATTGACTATAAATTAGACACAAGATCACATAAAAAATGGAGGAGTTGATTTTTGGAGAAAAGACTCTGGTTTAAAGTTTCTGGGTTTAGAATCTTTAGGTTTTGAATTTCTGGGTTTACAGATTCTAGGTTAAAAGTTTGAGAATTTGAAGTTTTTGGGTTTAGGCTGAATTTTTGGAAAAATCTAAAAAAATCTAAGAAAAATTGAAAAAACTAGGTGTTGAGTTAAATGTTTAAATTTTTCGGTTGGATTTTTTTGTGGAGTTTAAATTTTTTGACCAAATTTCGACGATATTTTTCAGAAATCGACCAATTACCTAGTTTCCATAAACTTGTTTTTGGATTTTTTAGAGAGAGGATACAGCAAACTCTAGCTAGAGAGAAAGAAGACATAAGGCTTATAAGGATAAACAAGGAAGTTTGGTTTTTATACTAGTGCCAAATGACACCGTTTCAGCCAGTCTAGAATCCTCACGTCAACTCGTTGACTCACGCATGACCCACACGTTTGACTCAACCCGATCACAGGTTTTTTTTTTTTTTAATTTCATTTTTCAATTTACATTTTTATTTATTTTATTTTTATATATTTTTCTTTATTCTCTATTTCATTTTATTTTTTAGATTTTTTATTTTAATTGTTTTAAATTAAATGATTTATTTTAAATACTTTTATAATTTTTTTTAAAAAAATAATAATAATAAATTTTTAAAAATAAAAATAAAAAGTAAAAAATATTTCTAAAAACGAATTTATGAGTCTTACCAAACTATTAGAGGTTCTTTCATGAATTTAATTTTTTATGAGTTTTACTAAACTATCGGAGAATTTCATAAATTAATTTTCATAAAAAATAATTGTTAATAAAGTATTTTATATTTTATCCTACCAAATTATTGGAATGTTACATCTTAAGTTAAATTATTATGTTATATTTATAATTGTAGAATTTTGTATTTTTTATAAATATAATTTGAATATTAAGGCATATGATGATTTTGGAAGTGCGATGTTCATACAGTTCAATACAGAAATTAAGGATTTAATTAATAGAGATATTAACGATCTTTATGAAATATCTATTAAGGTATTGAGTTAAAAATTATTTTAATATTATTTAATATTCAAATTAATTGAATGATATATTCATACTTATGATTTAAGAAAATGGAGATTATAAAATCCAAGAGATATTTGAAGATTTTTTAAATAAAATTTATGTATTCGAGACGAGAACAATCAAGTATAATATTGAGACTAGTACCAAACTTACAGTAAATAATGTGTATGATTATAATCCTAAGCTTGAATGTCAAAAATTATTGAAAGAGATAAATATAAACTTATTATAATGATTATGTTTATTATAAAGTTATATAGTCTATATTATAACTCAACTGTTGTTAAATTATAGATTGTTGTTTTATCTATCTCTTCACCTCTATCTATGAAATCTATTGGCTCATAAAATAAAATGACATCTACTTCAAAGATAGCAAGAAATACTAGAGAAACAATTATTGCATCTTTGCTTCAACAACAACTTATGGAAGAACTTCTCATAAAAAAAATTTGTTTGCAATATTGATTTTAAGAATGGAATTTTTAATTTCTTGAAATCGAAAACATTATTATCTTTTATTTGGAGATTATGTGGATTTAATAAATTATAGTTTAAATTCACTTTAGAACTGATGATAATTTCATAAGTATATTCAATATGTAATTAATTTATTTTATTTTATTAAAATATATAAATTTAAATAAAAATGATTATATAAATTACGAGCTGTTCATAAACTTCATAGTTTATATTATCATTTTAAAAATTTTATATTTATATAAAATTTATTAATATATAAATATATTTTTATGCATCCCACGAGTTTAAAACTAATTGTTTATAGAAATCTCGTCAATGTAACTTTGAATGATTTTTCTTTTGAAAGTTATGGTTGACCAACTAGGATTAGCATCTTAGTTGTTACAAACTTTGGTAACAGAAAAAGTGGTAGGAACTATGTATACACTTGCAAAGGAAGAGAATAGTACATTTTAATTAAATTTATAAGAAATTTTAATAACTTTAGAATGAGTTTGAAAATAAATAAAAATTAATTAAAAAAAACTTTTTTCTTAGCTTAATAGTTAAGAGGTTGGTTGATAGTCACGTAGACGTGAGTTTTATCTTGTCATCTCCCCTCCTCTTTTGTAAGGGCACTAACATTTCTTTGTAACAAAAAAATTAATAAAAAAATAATTTGAACAAATTTTAATTTTAAAATTGATTGAAAATGCATCATCATTATTGAATAAACAATAAAAACTTTTATTATTTTTTAAATAATAAAAAAGGAATTTTACCAAAAAAATTTATTGACTCATTAATGATATGGGTATGTTTTCTTTTTAATAAATATCAAGTACTTGCATCACACTCTTATTCAAGGACTAATTCAAACAAATCTATTCTTTATTTTTAGTAAACAAATCTATTCTTGTTAGGATTCTAGAGGAAGGATAATTTTATCATCTCAACCATAAAACCCTAATTAATTAGCATATAAAAAGCCCTTCACAACCTATTATTTTGTACGTTAAAGCCTAGAAGAGGGGTTGGAGACTGGGAATATAGATCTTAGATCTTTTTTCATGGGGAGTTGAGGAGGCAATAGATAATAGTATTGTCATTGCCTGGAGTGCTTTACGTAATTCTTGTTGAAAATGTTGCAAGGAAAGTTCCATCTGATTGCCCTCTTAAAAAAATTTTACTTGCATGGTTTGTATTTTTTATATTGTTTTCATGATTTTGATTTCTTTCCAACTTATTTTTAGATTATAAATTTTTATGATGAATCATGAAAAGATGTGAGGAATTTGTAATTTTTAGATTAAAAATATAATTAGATATCCTTAATTAAGGAAAGGTAGAACATTAAATTTTTTACTCTTTGTTAAGAAGAGGTATTGGAATTTTTAGCTATGAAGACATGTCTGATCTCTTCATGTACCCAACTTCTATGTGTTTGATATTTTGATACTTTTGACGTATCGAAATAATATCAAATTTAATTGGATACAATAAAAAAAAAAAATTTTATGCGAGCAATGGCACTCTTTGTTCTTTTATTGACATGTTTATCAACTTTTCTTTACAAAAAAAATTACCTTTTAAAAATGAGCTCAACGTCTACCATATATTTTTAATTGATTATAATAATTTAAAATATATATTTTTATTATTATGTCTTCCTATATTCATATTATTATTTTTTAAAAATTATTGTGTCATTGTGTTTATATCATGTCATATTTGTATTATATGTTTAAATTTTTAAATTTGAGTTTAACTCTCATCAAGTGTGAGTTTTATTTAATTATTTAATAATTTATTGATTTGATTTGTTTGTTGATTTATTTTTTATATATATTAAAAATTATTTGATTATAATTTTAATTTTTATTGGTACATATAAATGTAATTCTATCAAAAACAAATTTTATGATTTAATCGCTTTGTGAAAATCAAGACTATTCATTTTTAAGCACTTGCTTGTTTCCTCATCATGTTATTGCAATTTTTTTTTTTTTTTGCATAAAAGCTAAAAAATAAAACCAAAAAGAAAATAAAATGATGGATGGCTCCATTGGTTTTTTTTATATACATACTTTGTTTGATGTTTGATTCAACAATGCCATAGTATTTTCCTTTTTAGAAAAAAATTCCTTTGTTTCTAATATTCTTTCATAATGTTATTATATCATTTTTAATAGGATAAAAGAGTGAGTTTTTAAATTTTATAAACAAATTATTTTAAAAAATTCAATCATAATTCTTAAATAATCCTATAAATTCATATGTGAAGATAAAAAATTTTCACTATAAATAATAGACATTAATAGTTAATAGATTAAAAAGTTGTTTTAGATAGTTAACAATTTATGACACCATAAATCTTTGCTTGCTATTTCAGCTGTTATTTTGAAGTTTCAGGTAACGATGTAACAAACAAAACGTTTAACAAATAATTTATAATGTGTTCAATTTTATTCATTTATATTTATTTATTAAACTTAACAAATAATTATAAATAATATTTTAAAATTCGTAAATTAAATGAATAAATCACGAATATAAAAAAAAATTATTTATATTTAATTCGTTTATATTCATATTCGATTTGTTTGGGAAAAACTAATTAATAAAGTATTCGATGAACAATTTGTGTACAGATTCGATTTCTATCCGTTTATATTTTGGACAGATTCAATTTCTATTGATTTGATAAGTTACAATGCTTTGCAATTGTAGAAATTGCGCAAGAGAGATCAGGCTACATAATGATGAAACAGTAAATAAATAGTTATAGTAGTAAGGATGGAAAAGAGAGAATTGATAGTATTTATTGAAAAGTGTCAGAACTGAGGCTGCCTCGAGGCTTGAATATTCCAAAAGTTAAACCCCGAGGCAAAACAAAGATACTTGCTCGTATCCATGAATTTACAAAAGCTAGTAGCCAACCCAGATAGTCTTTGTTACTCGAACTACACAAAGGCCGGTTCTATTGTTGCAGTTGGAGAAGCTTTCAAAGGGCTCAATTTGAAGTTGATATCAGTTCTGCTAATTCTTTAAGAGCTCGTTCTATTCCATAAATTATCATTTTCTTGATCTGTTTACACGAGTCAGTGTGGAAATAAGGTTTGGCAAGAAATGAAAAAACAAAGACAACAAATTGTCAAAACATCAATGAGAGGATGTTACCTCAAGTTTGTCTTCTCTGGCTCTATGGTTCTTAGGTAGTTGGCGGAACTCCTCAGTTAATCGGAGACACTCCTTGATATTCTCAGGAGACACGAAGTCCACGGCAACTTTGGTGCATGACTGCAGAAACACAATGATGAGAGACCACAAATAGAGTTGTATAAAGAGCATATAATGAGGATGAATGTATTAATACCTTCAGATTTCTAACTTGGTGTGGACATCCAGCAGGAATAAAAACAGCCTCTCCAAGGTTTTGCTCAAACGTCCACGGTTCAACTCCTAGACAGCACAAAACGCTTACATGAGGAACCTTGAAGTTTTTGTATTAAACATTGAGGCGCATTCCTTGTACTAACCAAATTCCTCCTTTAGTCTCCTTTTGTGCTCCACAGTTAGGTAAAATGATTGGTCATGAATTGGATGGATTACCTGATCAAAATGCAACCATCAAGAATGTTAGAGCAAATTTAACTCAAAAGTGTTTCTTTCAATGCATTTAAGGAAGGGTTAAAAGGAGATCTCAACCCTCTTAAGGGTAACAACTGTGAACAAAAGGAAACGTTCAATGCTTATGGAATTACCTCTTCAACTGGGGAGCAATAGGTATGCCTGAATTCTTTAGAGTGCTTCCTAAGATAAGCTTCCAGTTTCGGAACATCCTCCCTCCTAAAAATATCCCACAGGGCACCACCTGTCTCCTTTCCCCCGGTGGATGGGCCAGGACTTCTAGCTCCAAGCTCATCTCTGGAAACATCAAGTACATTATCCGAGTAGTTATCTTTCTGGTCAGTGATTTCCACAACATCCATCTTATTTTTTGGATCACTCCTTTCTCCATCAAGGCCTTCTTTAATTAGATGGACTCTCTCTCTCTCTAAATGTTCCTTTTCATCCTGTGCCTTATGCTTCATTTTCAACTTTTCCATTGCAGTAAGCTGCTCCTCACTTAAGGCTACATCTGCAGTATGAGTCAAAATGTTTACCTACACCAATTGACAATAAAAAAAAGGTCAGTGGATTATAACAAGTAGTCGCATGATATAGAAAACAAGGCAGTGTACGAAGAGATGTAATAGATGACTCAGTATGTGAAGTTCTTAGAAAACCATCAAGCTGCATAGTCCTATATCTGAACAATCCCAACATTTTGCACCCTCATACTACTTCGTTTAAACATTGTATATAAACCAACAATGGATGTTTGAAATTTAATCAAAAGAAGGAAATTCAAATTGTTTCCAACACATCCAAACTCCAAATGACACTGAGGCAAGCTTCTTTCATCATATACTGACTCAGCAAGTCATTTTGGATGGATTAAAAGCTAGACCATTAATTTCGATAACAGGGAAAGGAATTACATCACAAAGGAAGCTGACTGAATTCTTATGATTACCGTGTAAATATATGTGCATGATAAAACAAAAAATAGTGAATATAATCTTAGGCTGCTAGATCTTTTGGCTATTAAGGCATACCGCATCTGAAAGATCACAATGAAGCTTAGTCACGGAGTCCCCTCTTCCAAGCTCCTCTGCAATCCCATAAGCAATATATGTTTTTGGGCCCAAATCTACATTCAGGACACCTGGTGGCAACTTCACAGCAAGGTTGATGATACCAGACCTAGGATCACTGTATTCTTGAAAAGGCAATGCACTTATAAACTCATCACAATGCCGAGGCAAAAGATCCTCAAACTTATTAGATGGGGGCCAGTCCTTTAACTTTAGCATCTCGGGCCAGAAGTTATCATATCTTCTCCCTTCAATATAACCTTTGAAAAATTGGTGAGTATTTATCTCCACCTGTATATCATGACAAAATCAGACTTCAAACATAATGTAACATGAAAAGAATGATTGAAGAAAGAAAAGGAAAGTGGTCTAAAATCTAAAATGGGGGAACAGAACTAACCTCACAGCCAGCAAGACAATCAATAGCCTTAACTTCAGACATCTCCAAACTAATTTTTGAATCCCCATTTTCACATAAAGCACGCCACATTACCATTGGTTCCCAACTTAAACCAGTTGAACTTGCAAGAGTATTCCGAACTATAACTGGTTCACCTTTAGCCCAGTGCATTTGAAAGTGACAAATATCTTCCTCTTGATTGTCATTTGAAGTTGGAGAATATAAGAAATTGTCATTAGACCCTTCTCTAGAAGCCACCCTCTGTAACGTCTCTCTTCCTGGTACAGCACGTTCATGCTTCAATAGTCCTTGCCTAGCTCTGCAGGTGCTCAACATTTCCCCAGCCTTTGCTTCTAAATTTGAAATCCAGCCCATTGGAAGGATTCGTTTAAGCTCCAATATACAATCACCACAACCACCCATTTCTTTTGGAGGACAAGTAACATTTCCATCATTATTGGCCTTCCACTGAATTGATTGCTTAGCCCGATCCTTAGCTGTTTCATGAAGATAAGATTCTGGTAAAGGGTCTCCACCATGAATATAATCGTAACCCCTGTTCCTGTATTGATGTGCAACGTCATCACGGCTAGAAAGGCTTCCCTCCCGAATTTCTTGACAACAACTAAGACAAAGTTCATATGAACATTTTGGGCAGCTACGATGAAGGTCAAAGATTGAAGTTGCACAGTGGTTACTGTTCCAAAGAGACAACAAATCGGGAGCAGAGAGATGGTCAATGAGAACTTGTGAATAACAGATACAAGAACATGATAAACTGTATGCTTACATAGAGAGAAACGTTTACCAATAGACACGCTCGTCATTACAACAAAGAGTCTCTGGTATTTCAAGTGCAGAAGGTAGCAACCCTAAACAGAGAACCTTTTGTCAGGAAATAATTGAATATTCACAGAGAGCTAGCAGCCAATGTTTGAGAAAAAGAATACCTCGAATGTCAGCCTCAACCTCTGTCTCCTGCTTTTGTATTCTGCAAATTTGTTTCAGAAAGGGAAGCATTGACTCAATCAAGTGTTCCAGATGCTTAATCTTTTCTTGATCAGTGATATCCCTCTTTGATGTCTGTAGATTAGGCAGAAAGATAATTATTAGGTGACAATTTTATTGGTATTTGCATGGCCCCATGCTAATGAAAAATTTAATCAAAATTAACAACCTCAGAAGCAAAGACATTAAATTTCATGCTAAGCACCACCCTAATGAAATCTGTACCAAAAGATCAATATCCTTTCTATGCATTCTATGCCGGAACACTAGTATTCTGCGCCAACAGCTGTTTACCATACCAATTAAATAGACAGTTTATCCAAAAGAATAAACCTGAGGGCATTACATAATTTAAATCTGGTTACTTAAAGAAAAAACAGACCTTAATTAACCCACTTGAGTGCAAACAGATGCTGCAGTTGCAATTCCTACAACAAAACGGGCACTGTTTTGCAATTTCTTCTTCTGGTATATTGGGATACCTATACGCATCACGGTAGAAAAAAAATGAGAAAGATTTTTATTAAAAATAAAAAAATTGAAGCCCATTAGGTTGAGAATGTCACCATTTTCTGACACAATGGATACAGTACACTTTGTCTTTACATTTCATGCATGGGACAACGGTTCTCCTTTCAGTCATACACTGATGACACTTGAAATTTTTTCTTTTGGCCTGATTAAAGAAAGATTTCTCATAATTGTTAGTAAGAAAAATAAAGATGAAATTCAATAATCCTTGCATTTGAGGGGTAATAAAACCCAAGAAAAGAGAAATTTCAGTTGTAGAGTTAAAAAGAAGTAAAATACCTTAACATTTTTCATTGTGCATCTATCAGTGCCGCTACTATCACTTTTCAAATGTGAAATTGGTGAGCCTGAAGATGATGATAACAAAGATGATGAAGAACACAATGAGGTATCAATGGGATCACAGTTTTTCTTCTTAGTCTCCTTAGGGCTTCCTTTTATCATCACACTGTGCAAATTTCTGCTTTTGCTCCGTGATTTAATGTTCATAAACGCAACAGCTTCCTCGTCCCATTCATCTAATATATCTTCCACTGAAGAAGTAGTTATCTTCTTGTCTATTCCATTCCAATGCCTCTTAGGAATTTTCTCATCCTCTAAGAACTCAATTTCTTTACTTAGCTTCCGTTTCTTTGATGGATTTGTTGACAATTGCCCTGCATTGCCCTTCCTTTTATTTTCACATTGCACTATCATGGGATTTCTTTTCTTTGTCACATGCCATGAACTTAAGGCTCTCTGCATGCTTTGACCAGTATGACACCGCTCGAGCTTAGCAATTACCTCCGCCATTTTCGCTGCAAAAATGAGAAAGATCCTCACTCAGATAACAAAGTCTAGATTATACTTTATCAGAATCCAGCAAAGACCTTCTTACTATATAAACTTAACAAACTTAGTCATGGATTCATTGTGATTATTAAGCCAAAATTCCTGCATTATATAGCTATACATTGTATGGAGAATTAAATTTATATAAAAAAAAAAAAGCTCAAATCAATCTATGAGCCTTTGAAATAAAACAAAAGCAGATACTGGAACCACCTGCATTGACTCAAGTCAACTCAACTGAATTATTCTCAACACACCCAAGATATAATTAACAAGAAATATCCACATGAACTACGATTTTCATCAAAATACAGAAAATTAATATGAATTCGAACATAAACAAATTCACTGCGAATCTTCTTCAGGCCGCAAATCATTACAAACAAAAAGAAAACTTCAAAAAGCCGATAACAATATGGCAAAATAAAGAAGAATTGAGATTGTTTAAATGGAAAATACGAATCAAGAGTGAAGAGTCCGAGACTAACCCGATCGCTGGAATAAAAAGAAAAGAAAAACATGCGCGGACTGGGATTTAAGTAAATTCTTGGGAGTAGAATTGATTAATTTTATTTATAATATATAGCCAAAAATCTCTTTGAAAGAGATGCAATTTAAAACAAAAAGAATGAGAAATCGGAATCGTAAGAAAGAAAAGGCGATCAGCTAAGCGAGTATTCCGAAGGTGCGTTAGATGTACGTGTTTATACATGGAGGAGGAGCGGGGAGTCAAACCAAAAGGTCGGTTTTGCTTTGCTGGGCCTCGGACTCTAGGTCCGGACTAAGAGTTTGGATCTCCGCTGACTTCTTGTTTGTGTTGGAATGGAAATTCCTCGGCCCTTTTTAATAATAATAATTAATAAAAAAAAGACTTAACTTAATTTGCCTCAGGAAATTTCTAATTACTTTCGATTTGGTGAAACATTTGACACGTCAGACTTCATTTTTTTCTTTATTATTATTCTTCTTTAATGTATGATTTTCTTTGATTTTTTTTTTTTTTGAAATAAGGATGATTTGAATAGATAGGTCAAGTATACAAGTCAACAAATATTAAAAGCAATAAATAATAAATCAAGAAAATCTCGCGATTACGAAAACGGTCATATATCGTGGGCCCACCACATATAACTGCAATGAAAGATTGAGGCACACGTGTCAATTCATATTTCTACTTAGAATAAAACTCTTAAAAAGAAAAGAACACATGCAAGTACGTGGCTTCCACGTAGCTCGCATTAGATACCACGTGGACGCCGCTAAGCCAATGAAAAAGCACAAGAGTCAATACAGGAGGTTGTAAAGAAATTGAACAACATACTAAATAAAAATCCAAATATTAATACCTTTTTAACCAATATAACAAAATCTAAAAAATAAATTTGGGTAAAATTTTGGTAATGTATAGCTAAGGGGTCAAGTAACATTATCTTTTTTTTTTATTTAATAAATTTTATATTTAATAAATATTTTTATTTTAATTTTTTGCTTGTAAGACCTACTTAATGTCATTTTTTCTACTTATTTTTTATTTTTTTAAAAAAATGTTTACTAAATCTTTATTTCAATTTTAATTTGTGTGGTATGCACTTAATTTCGAAGGTATACTGCATTTTTTTTTTATATATATTTAATAAAAAAATTTTAGATTTAATTTTTTCTGTTAAACACATTTAATATCAAAGATATGCCACATTTCAAATTATTTTTTTTCTTTTCTTTCTCTTTTCTCTTATTTATTTATTTATTCTTTTTTATATTTAATGTATATTTTATTTTTTTATATGAGTTCCGTTTCATATTGTTGATTAAAAATATTTTTTTTTATTTTTTTATTCGATAATTTTTTTAAAAAATGATATTAATAAAGGGATTCATATTGCATCCAAATTCGATTTTTTATGGATTTTGTTTTTTAAAAGTTCATGATATAAATTTTGTAAAAAAATTCATCATTATTAATGTCACCTAGCAACTCAATTTTTTTTCATCTTTATTTTCTATTTTATTTTTTTTGTATTTTGTTCTTCCTTTCTTTTTTTTTTTTTTAAATTAAATCATTTTTTAAACAAAAAAAAGTCAATGAAATGTGTATAAGTAGTATCCTATTTCGTTTTTCTTTTCTTTTTTTTTTGTTTTTTTATTTTTAAATTAAATAAATTTAGCATCAAAATAAACCAATAAATAAATTTTTGAAAACAATCAATTAAGGCATCGACAATAATAACTCGTATCGATTTAATTTGTCTGGATCTAATAAGTTTTTTTAATTTGGATTGCATCAAAGTTTTTCAAAAATTGGGGTCGAAGTCAAATGAGAGTTTAAAGTCATTTGTCATATCCTATATATATATATATATATATATATATATTATTTAATTTTATATTTATATATGTATTATATTAATAAAATTATTATTTAATACTTTAATTTAATAAATCCATGTACTATCTCCATTTTGCTTCCTTTTCTTTTCTTTTTTTACCATTTCCTTTATTTTTATTAAAAAAAAATTTTAACTTGTTTTAGTTAGAAAATTTTTATAAGAAAATGAGTCAATGTATGAATTAAAAAATCACTCATATCTTGCGGGTTTTAATTCGATCTAATCCAATATATGCGGGGTTTTAAAAAAGCGAGATCTAATAGAGGTTTTTTTCATCTTTTCAAATCGGAGTTGGGTTAGAGACGAATTTAGTTTCTTTAGTCTTGCATCGAATATATAAAAATTATTTTTGAAATTATTTATTTCACTTTATATTTATATATATGTATGTATTACATTAGTAAAGTTATTATTTAATATCTTAATTTAATTTTACAAATAATATATTTATATATAATTAATATGTAATTTATCTATCAATATTTCAAAATTTTATTTATTATGATTTTTGTTTGACGGCCATTCCAACTTAATTAATGAAGATGTGGTAGTGATGAATAAATTAACAATAACTAATATTGGTAATTAATCAGTTTGAGCAAGCTCATGAGGTGGTATTGGGTATAATTAATGAAGACGTGGTAGTGATGTAGAGGTTGCTTTGACATTCTCCTCGTAGGCTAAAAAAATTTTTTTTATTGAAATTCATTTAAAAAAGAATATATATTTATTATATTTCAAATACTATATCAAACTCATAATTTGTGGCAATAATTGATTCATGATCTACACTAACTTATATATTACCACACTCATTTAGATATCATGGACATGTCTAATCAATTTTTGATGTTATGAATTTTTTTTTTTGAAAGAGATGTCATGAATTTTTTTGTAGTTAACTGCCAAGAATATAAGTTTGATAGTAAAATATTAGTTACATTGGGCTTTAATTTTGCTATGCCAACTTGTTATTATAGTAATCCGAACTTAGAAGTAAATAAATTATTATTTTCGTCTCATTTTTTTTTTAATTTGTAGATGTTTTAAATTATGTTTTTTTTAATATTTAAAACTTTTATTTTTTATATATTAAAATTAATTTTTATGATTTTTTTATTTTTTGATATTAAATATTATGAAACTTGGGTTTATTCAAAATTTTTCAAAATTAAGTAAAACATCTCGTACAATCCAATTATAAGGATTTAATATTTCCTTTTTTTATTTTCAATATTTTTAATTAACAGATCGATTTTGCGAAATTTTTTCTAAATGCGGGCATTACTCTAAGTTAAATTAAGCCATGAGATAAAAAAAATCATTTATTATATATGTAAGTTATTTTTAATATATAATATAATATATACAGTAATAATTGTCACTAATGTAAGTTCAATATTATGCCCCTAAATTAAATTACTAATTATGAATCTACTCAAAAAATATTTATTATTATTATATGTAACGAGTCGTAGGCAAACAAGGCATAAGCAAATGAGGGTATGGGGGCATTAATCTTTTATAAACCGCCTCAGCTGGGACATGGGAGGCTACATATATATAGATGAGTTTCTTAGGTTAACTTTGGTTTCTTAATTATTTTATAAGTTCTAGCAGAAGATCAGAGAAAAAAATTAACCATTAATTGTTGGAGAGAAGCCCCATTATGGTTTCCAAAGAAACCTATCAAACAATGACGATAATTCCAGATGGTTATCGTTTTCTACCGACCGACGAAGAGCTCGTTCTAAAGTACCTCCTGAAGAAGGTGAGAGGTGAACCATTATCTTCCGAGGCTGTCATTGACATGGAAATCTACGGCGATAATGATAAGGAACCATGGAAGATTTTTGGTGAGTCCTCATCTGAAAAGTTCTATGTCTTCACCAAGCTGAAGAAGAAGGGTAAGGGAAGAAGGATAGAACGAAAAGCTGGTTGTGGGACTTGGAAAGGTCAGAGAACCGACCCTGTTAAGGATTCTCAGAACAATCAAGTGGGTTTCAAGAAACTCTTTGTCTTTGAAGTTAAAAGTACTTCTGGTTCCAAGAATGCCAACAACGGGCATTGGCTGATGAACGAGTTTTCCCTTCTTAATGATCGAGTATGTTCTCCCAGTCCTTTAACCTTGTTCGTTACGATGTTTTCTTTTTTTGTTCAAATGTTTTGTGTCCATATTTGCTTTCTTTCGTTGTTAGGGTTTAGAAGATAATCAGTTCAATATATATATATATATATATATATATATATATATATATGGATAAAGAAAGAAGACTACTGATTTATGGATACTGTAATAAAAAGATAAACCTACGCATTACAACTTGCAAGTGCTTTGTGTGTCAATGCTGAGATTTTGTTATTTGTCTCCAAATTCCTTTGGTTGGTTGGTTTTTTTTTAGCACTTCTGTTTTTCTTAAATTGAAACAGCTTGGTTCACCGATTTGGGGCTCTTATGTGCAAGGTAATGGTTTTACTTTTATTCTCTCTCTGTCTCTGTGTCTCTCTCTCTCTCTCTTTTTTTTTTTTTTTTAACATATCTTCTGTTTGGCTGTTTGAGGAGATATCAATCTATCCTTTGAGTTTTTGTAGATGTTTATGCGTTTTTAGATTGGGTTTTCCGGTTGGAGGGTCAGGAGTAGAGTAGACTTTTGCTGGGTTATTTTTTTCTTTTTATCGACTTTCTTCTTCCAAGCGCTTTTTGTTGAAGGTTAGCTTGTGATTTATTCGCAATTTGGGATTCTTTTAAATCTCGATTTGTTTATGTACATACTCATTTTTTATCAATAATTTTTGTATTGTTATTTTTTGCATGTTTAGCTTTTTGTCAATATTAACACCATTGATTGCTATATATTTTAATTACTGATTTTATTTTCATCATCACGAGAATATTATGTAATTTTGACAGTACTAATTACTTTAACTTTTTCTTTTTTTATCTTGTAGAGTGATTATGTTCTATGTACAATAAGAAATAAACATGCAATTGTTGTAGTTGATAATCAGCAACGACAAAAAAAGACGAGGTTCAGCAGTTCACCTGAAAAAGAGCTGAATTCTTTAGTTGAAGGAGCTACACCAGTATTAGCATCAGATATTGAAGCATTGAGCTATGCTGCAAATTCAAATAATTTTATTGAAGTAACATTGCCGGCATTGCGTTTTGAGAATGCATTGTTTGCTAACGTGGTTGAAGATTCTGAAGAAGAAACGACTTCTGAAAATTTTGATGAAGAGGCTAGACAAGTCCAAATTTTGAATGAAACGGGTCGGGCCACCAATGCTCATATCATCAATGCTCAAGAGTTAAGAAAAAGAAGTATGCAGCAGCAAAGCATGGTTAGATTTGGAAACAACTATGCAATGGAAGACATGGGGACGTCTTTCACGATAGCAGCAGAATCTATTTTCACTTCAGTCTCAGCCTCACCATTGGAGTACTTGGATGCACGAGCCTCAGCCTCAGCTTTGGCCTTCAATGCAAAACCCTCCTCAACATTGTTGGACTTTGATGCAGGATTTTCAAACCATGATCTGCTTCCTTTACATAATTTGTTATACTAATCTGTTTTACTTTCCTGTTTACTAGCTAGGGAAAGGAGTCTGCTGTCATAACAGTGAGAAACATTGATTTAAGGTGTGCTTAAATTGAAGATAAATTGGAAATTCGTACCACCGATTTTTTTTTTTTAACTACTTTTTGTTTAGTCAAAAACCTCCATGGAAATAATTCCTTTTGGCCCAAAAAAAAAAAATTCCTTTAACTGCGCAACAGTAAATTAATTAGTCTGCTTTTAGAAATAAATCACAAGAAATCTCAAACAAATACTCTGAAAATATTTACTCCATCATCCTCTAATAAGCCTTAACATTGGAGTTTTTTCCATTGATAGCCACAAAATTCACTAACTTGTTCTCTCCTGAGAGTCTCAAAGACCAATTCTCTTGGATGCCTCATCTTCCACTATTTTGTTCATTTAATTTACAGTGCTACCCTCTTTACACTGCAGCGTCAAATATACAGTATATTGACAACATCAAATCACAGTTGTTACCTAAGTTAGGTCTCCGAAAGTTCAGGAACCACCTCTGGCAACGATGGTGAGGATGCACCACTAATTTTGCTAGGCACTGGTGTGTTCCTTCGAGATTGGCGTTTCGTGGGTACTAACACACTCTCATTTTCTAACTTGTAGTTAAATTCCTCTTCATCCTCCTCCTCTTTGAAAACCGGATGGACATATGCATTGTGAAGATAAGGTTTCAAATTGAGGTTTGGCTCCCTTGCGCGTTCCAAAGTGTCTTTCCTCATTGCTTCCTGAAGGTATGATATTGATTGTTACGAGAATAGCAGATTACGATATTGCACAAAGAAATTAATGGATCACACAGTAAGGTCAGCGATAGAAAGCTTGTTATGAATTGAATCCTTCAAAACAGTGAAGAAACCATCACTTTAATATGCAAACACCAACAAACCTGTAAAGGGTCTCTAACAAAAGCGGGTTCATAGCGGGCTTTGCAGTATCTGTAAAACCAAATTGTGAGGACAACAAGAGCAATGAGAAATGGTGTTGACTCAGAAGCATTCTTTGTACTTAATAATCCAATGAGAGCGATTTGCGAGATAAGCAATGCAATTATAATGCGTCCATGGACATCAGGCCAGAATGCTGCAGAACTCTCATACTCTTGATTGTAAACATTAATGATCTACATTTCAAAGGTAAAAAAAATCAGACACAACTAAACCAAGATTCATTTACCATTGTACTTAATATTACATATCTAAGTACTTTACCTGATGACGAAAGACAACATAAGCTAGCGCAAAGAAAACTATAATGAAAGGAAGTAGAGCAGGTGTCACAGTAGCATAAACCAGGCCAAGTAGAAAATAGAGTTGTATTTGAGGTTCTCCAGTGTTGAAGCCCAAACTTCCTGGATCCATTGCCTCCTCCCTATCCTTTTCGGTTTTCACCAAGAAAAAATTCTTCAAGTGGTAAATTATAAGTGGTTTCAGCATCAAAATCTCTGCTGCTATTCCAGCCCATCCATCAACCATGATATAAGTAATGAAAAAAGTTGCTCTCATTGGTACAGCTACACCAATTGTTTTAGGAATTCTGCAAAGAAGGAAAGAAGATTAAAAAACAGTTTATTACTAATGAAGGTAAATTTTGACACCAAATGCAGAACAATAAATGCAATCCAAATTTAGTAGTTTCCTCACTTATGCAGCTATATATATAGAACTCCACAAATAAGATTGTTCCAACCTTTGAAAGACATGGTAGAAACAATTGTAAACTTAAAAGTTAGTCCAAGATATAGGTCCATAAAAGAAAAATCCCTAATGATTTCATAAGATACAAATCTTCACTTGTACCAATTAAATTTTTGGAAATCTAGCAAAGGTTTCTTCTAATCAACTGGAATTACATACCACCTGCAATTTAGAAACCCAATTTTATGCATATAATGTAATTACCCTCTTAAATTGTAACGGAGATAGCTGTCTGACTAGAAAATGTTTTTACTTGTAAACATATCCATCCAATTTGATGGAGAAATCAAACTATATACCTTTAGAACCCGTCAAGGAAGTCTATACCAAAAGCACAATTAGCTGAAACTAAGCATGCAAGGACACCAATGCATAAACAGCAATTGCATCAGTTAAAGCAGATAAAAAAAGAAGAAAATGCAAGGAATACATACTCATTTGCTGATTGCTTAATAAATGTGTCTAGCTGTTCCAGTGCACTGCCAGCAATGATGCTGCCAAGGAAAACATTCACTAAATTGAAAAGATAGTATCTGGTAGCTGATCTCCTCTCTAAAGATGATATTGATGTGAATCCTTCAAACTTGGACATAATCATCAGTATTGTAGGCAGAAAAATGAGAAAGAGCTTCAATACAATACCCGGTAGAAAACCTTGGATAACTGATTTAATAAATTTTCTGCAGAAAAAGGAAGGCAAAATCAATGGTTATGGTAACGTGATCTAAATAATGACCAATATTTTGAAATTAAAAAGGAATTCACATTTCAATTAGGGGCTTCAGGAATGGTGCTGCTTTCTCAAGGCCCTCAATGCTGGCCAGAGCTTGTACAGATGCTATTGGGATCATGAAAAAGAAAGTCAGGAAGAAGAATGCTACAGCCATGATCAGCCTCCTAACTGCTAGTGAGACGTATGGAATTGCCAGGTTTTGCCAATATACATCCCGTGGTTCGGGTGCCCACTCTGTTAGCCACAAAGTAGGATTCCTGGATTGTTGGGTTTGAGCACACACAGCTGCACCCCATCGAGATTTAAAGGAAACAAATGCTGCTGGCATTATGGATTTTGGATCTTTAGTGACCCTTTCTCTCTCTTCAGCTATCTGAATATGAAAATAAGCAACCACATCATCACAAGTTGACAGACACTAAGTGGAGGATGAAAAATGCAATAATGCAGAGCAACTCATATTCAATGTAGGATTATTTAATACAACAAAGACAGCTATTGAGTCAGATATGAAACAAGAACATCTTTTGGCATTTTTTTGTTGTAGCAATACTTAAACTAAGCTGCTACATAATTTTAAAAGCTTAGGCTCAATAAATTAAGTCAATCTAGAAAATGACTGAGGCTTGGAGGCAGCATATGAGAACAGGCTTGAATATTTTGAATTGAATAAAAAGTAAATCAAACAATCTCAAAAGAATGTGCAAGTTGAAAAAAAAATACTTACTTCCTTGGATAGCTTCTCAATTTCAGACATTCGATAATCAATAGCATCCACTTTTTCACCACAGAGCCCTAGAAAACCAGTCTGGTAGAGAGAGAATATGCTTATGAAGAAATAAGAAATATAAAGCAAAGCTGAACATTGGCAAGAAACCAGCTCTTAAAGCCATGACAGACTGCAGTAAGGTACCTTCATAAAAGGCCTTTTCGCATTATTTCTGGAATACTTCAGTTGGTAATAGTCAAGCCAATTCTGCTTACTTTTCCTCTTCTCCACCAACTTAGCAAGTTTGTTTGCATTGCAGACCACCTGCATATATTTTTAAGGAGAACTAGATCATAAACTGAATTCTATGATAATCTTAGAACATTGTAAAATGACTACTATCATAGACATCTTTGGGTGGGAAGTAGGGATTTAAATTGCGGTAGCAGTCATGTTTTCGGTCGCATCGTGTTTGTCACGGTTGCAGATATAATGGAGACCTTCGCAGTCATTTCGACTATCACGGTCGTGAATTTTTTTAAATTTTGTTCAACTTACTATAAAATATAATAATTTTAATTATTAATCATAAAACCTCCTATTTTATGATTTTTAAAGTAATTTATATCATATCATGTGTTTTATTTATTTAAGAAAAAAATTTATAATAAAATATTCATATTTAAAAAATTATTCATATGACAGTTAGAAAATAACAAGAGATAAATAAATATATAAAAAAATAAATAATCATAATGAATGATATATTTAATTATTTAATTACCGTACACATCAAATTATTACTGAACTATATTATGCATAAATCAAACAATAAGCGATTAGATATCCATAAATTAAGTAAGAGCATTACTATTTATGGGCCAAGAGAATTGCTTTTTATGGGCTTATAGTAAATCAAACTTAGCAGCCTCCATGCTGTGGGCAACCTTCAACAACAATAGCCTCAAGTCTACTTCCTCTACCTCTTGACTAAATTACACAAACCCACACAACTTCTCATCCCCTCACCTTGTATTCAATAATTTTTTTCTCCAAACCTTCATCCTCATCCCCATCTCTTAGTTCTTTTTTTTCTAGTGTATGTTATCTGCTCGTCTCCGTCAACCTCAAGTCTCACTCTCATCTCTTGTCTCTCATTTTAAGTCCCAGCAACTCCTGCCCCCTTCTACCAATGTAACATAGACCAATCCAATCCCAAACACACAAAATCACGGCAAATTTGAAAATTAAAAAAAAAGTAATTTGAGTGCTGAATTAATTACTTAACTCACCGAGCAGTATGGCAGGCACTGCATATACTTGATCTTAATTGAAGTTGAATATGAAAGAATTGATATTTTTCAAAGTTTAAGTTTTGTGGGTTTTTTTTTTTTTTTTCTGAATTTGTAAATTGATATTTATTTTCTTTCTTACTGTTTTTATTTTAAGTTTTTAAACAAAATCAAATGAAAATTTTTTTCTTAAATTTTTGAATGAAAAACAGAATAGCGGACAATAGCGGACTATTATTGCCGCTATTCAACGTTACGCCGCAATTCACGGCCACGATACATCCGCTATAAATGAAATTCAAATTCTCCCTCGGTTTTTCTTCAATAGCGGTGCTGGATAGTGGCACGACCGCGGAATAGCGGCCACTATACCGCTATCCAACCGCTATTTAAATCTTTGGTGGGAAGTAGGTAGTAGAATAGTAAAAAAGTAGAAGAAGATATTATCATTATTATTAAAACAAATGCAAGAGGAACTCACCCGATGTGTAAGATAGTTATTCGGGTGATTGACCAGGAAAAAATGCTCAACAGATTCGCTAACAGATTCATCTGGATCTGGTGGTACATTCCTAACAAGCACCTACAACAATCAAATTCCATTCAGAAGCATTTTAGACAAACAAAAATTTCAATCCAATAATAGTGCTTAATGTTGTGGCACTAGATCTAGGAAATTTTCATTAATGTCTCAAATCTTCTTTAAGAGTAAAGGCAGTATGGCCCCTCAAAGACTTGTAATTCGATTAATTTTCAATAGTAGAATACAGTTATATTTGTTTAACGGCAGTAATTCAACTAAACCTCAAGGATTAATATATCATAGAGAATCAGAAACAGAATATCCAACAAATGATGTCAATCAATTTCATAATTCATATACCATGGTGTGAGTCAGATAATTGAGTAAGTTACATCATGGGCTATATGATCTAGGCATTTATCTCAAAGCAGCAACCTCTCAAGATCAGTATAAATCATTAGCAATGCATAAAAATACTCAAAATATGATAAAATTCACTTTCCAAAAAAAATGTGTCCACACTCAAATAAAACAAATATAATATAAAGGAAATCCACAAGTTCTTCTACATATACAGCAACTTGAAAATTCTACATAGATGAACCACATATTAAGGCCTACTAAAATACAATAAGTGACGTGTTGTTCCCAATTCTCTTAAGAACTTCACTTATGATGTTCAAGTTGATGCTAACAAACTTAAAATGTTAAATAAAGAATTTCCTAAATGAATAACCAATCAACAAGAAATTTTATATCTCCTTGAATTTATGATAAGGAACAAAGATAACATGATAACACTACATAAAATTAAAACTATAAATCTAATTTAATTTTTATAATAATGCAAAGAATAGATCTTACAGTAAATTGATCTGGCCGGCGTTTTTCTGATGCAAGAAATTGCAACCTCATAGTCGCAACTGTCTCATACTCCTTTAGCAACACATAGCATGTCCAAAAGGTAAAAGCATATGCCATTACAATATGAGTCCAAAACCTACAACACAGGATTAAATATTATTCCACTGTAATATTCAGTTATTTAAAAAGGAAAGATAGAAAAAACAGATGCTCCATAACTAGAATGAGTTTTTAATCAGAATGCCAGATGATGACAAAAACAAGTTGGCAATGATAGAAGTTCTCCTACCTATCTGAATTAAGTGGAATGTTTGAGATAGAGAGCTTATCAATGTCACTTGAAGTTACATTCTTCAGCTGCAATTCCAATGTTTCATTTGTGAAATTAACTGGCACTAGGACTGCCCATGCAAGCAACGCAATAGGGACAAAAATCTTTAGTCTGCATGCAAAATATCAAGAGAACAATAAGAACAAGACAACAGATGAAATGAAAAATGGTAAGGTGATTAAATGTCTTCAGTCTTCACAGCATATAAACAAACTTGACCTGCAGAGAACTAAAAAGGTTATATATTACCCTAACATTAGCTAACACATTTCAAAAAAATTTCCTCATCTTAACCAAGAAAAGAAGAAAAAAAACCCACAAACTTACTAAGATAAGATCAGAACAAAAAGATCAGTTAAATTGGTAAAAGAAAGCATATACGGCAACAGTAAGATTTCCATTGCAAAAGCAATAAAGCAATAAAATGAAGCAAAACAAAACATGAACAGTTAAGAAATCGAGATGGCATGAAGCGTACCCTATCAAGTAAATGCGCAAATAAACAGCTGAATCCAATCCAGCGTGATCAATAAGCTCGAGTTCTGGCATTTTGAGTGCCTCTGGCATCCAATTCAAGAACCTCAAGTAGGAACGAAAATCCAAATTGACAAATTTCCTCACAAATGCTCCAGACCCCGAAGGACTGCTTCTTAAACCCTTGAGATACCATTTTGGGAAATAAACCCTATCATTGAAAGGTTGAAGCCTCAATATGGCAAAAGCTAGAAAGAATAGAAAAGCACTTAGCAGATTAATGGCTGCTGCAACCCCTATATCTCCTAGTGTCGCCATCTATATAAAACCTCCCCTGCATAAACAAAGATAATTCCAAATCAGGAAATCCACCATAATTAAAACAATTAAACTGTCAAGGTTGCCATAAATTCCTGCTATAAACAGAAACCTCACGGAAAGATCACTGCCTTTCCAATATAAGCATAAAAAAGGGTAGTATTTGTCACTAATTAAAACTATTATTTCCAAACTAAAGATGGAATTCAGTTACATAATACTACTATTGTAACCATTAAAGAAGGAACAATTCTTTTCATGTCTTCTCCTTTAATATGAATAAATTCAATCACAATCAACACAAATCAGCAGGAAAGGAAAACAAAGGAAACATTCCAGTAGAATAAAAAAAAAATCTTACTTGTTTCTGTTTTTTATTCTTCAAGTGAAAAACGAACAATTTCTGGATATCTAAAAAGCCAAAGTCAAAGAGATTCTTTTTCTTTTTCTTTTGGCTGCTGCAGATTAGAAGTTGAATTAGAGAGTGTTTGGATCGCTTCAGAACTCAATCAAAGCAAGAACATTCCTCCATTACTAAGCCAGGGAAAGTGTAATGCACGCAACCGACAACCATAAAAAATCATTCTTTTCTTCTAGATAAGAGGCAAAATCACCTAAAGCTAGAAACCGAAATTCGGTAGAAGCCAAACAAACAAAGATTTTTAATTTCTTACACAGATTTTGTTGGGATGAAAAAGAGATTTGCAAATGGTAACTATAGAGTGTTGGTTTTGTTCTGGTTGGCTTGATGTTACGTTTTGGTAGGGTCTCCTTCTTTCGATGTCGTCTCCCAAATCGACGATTTGATATTTTTTATATTTTTAATTGCTTTAATTTCTTTTAAGTATAATTATATGGGAAGAGTATATGGTAGCCTTCGATGTCGGCAAACTGCCACGTGGGTCTAGCAACGGCTACTTTTGTTAGGATGGGCTTTTGGTCTGAGTCGCGGCATAGGAGCGTGGACCACGGACGAATTTGATTGAAGAGAATCGACAATGGAGAAAGCGATTAATGTTTTAGGAGCGTTGTATTGTGATTTGGCGATGTGGCCGCGTGGATATAGCGTAAGCTGCGTGGTGTGGGGTGGCTGTTAGAACTGGGAAGAGCAGGAGACAACAAAGATATAGGTGGTTGAGTTTTTTTTCTTGAATAAAAATAAAACAAATTTGGGTAAAATTCTAAAAATTGCTGTCTTATATATTGGCCCCCATCACAGTCGTATTAGGAGTTGACACGTAGATTCTAAGTAACCATTCACTCCCATTTCCATATTAACAAAATACTATAGTGAATTATCCTTGAAACAGTATCTTTTGCCTTCTAAAATTATTGCAAGTAGTATCTGCTACAAACTATCATTATTTGTATTCCCTTTATCTCCTCTTAAAATTATATTTTATTTTTTTAAATATTTAAAATATTTATTTTTATATTTTAAATTATTTTTATGATTTTTTTAATTTTTAACATTAAAAATTATGAAATTTTGATTTTATAAAAAATTTAAATTTTAATATTAAATACGTTAAATCAAAATTTTTTTTAAAATTCTATAAAAATCAATGCATACCAAACATTTTTTTACTAAAAGAATTTTTTTTTTTTTTTTGAGATGGTCCAATAAATGGCAACCCATTATCTCCTTATGTCATCTTTCATGAGTAAAACAAAGTTTGATTTCAAAGCCTTGAAATAAACCACTAAGAGTGAATGATGTTGATTAAATTTATAAAAATCAAATATCCCACTTGTAAAATTTAAATTTAATTTTTAAGCTATATATTAGTTTAATATAAGTTCATGTTAAGAGTTACAGCATACACTCATCTTAAAATAAGATATTTTCCTGTCATTTAAATTTTTTTAGAAAAGACCATTAGGAGCAAAATAATGAAATGAAAACCTTCACTTTTTTTTTATTTTCTTAATTCAATTATCTTGAAATTGTAGTTTTACTGAAATTCATATTGTCTTTGATATGAACTAGAAAGCTTGAAGATAGCTCTCTTCTTAATTACGGCTACACCGGGTGAGACAAAAAATTGGAATTTTCTTTTTTCATGTAATGCCCAATGAATTGGAATGTGGCATTAATGCGAAGAATGGGATTGTCACGGAAAAGCAGTTGGTACTAGGCACAGAAAGAGTAACTGATGCGGCCCTGTGTGCCGTGCGGTGGATGCAGAGTTTAATCCGTGACTTAGCTCAAAACTCTTGAAAAGGCTATTGCCTCACATTCAGAAATGAAAAGCGGTCAGTTAACTAATTAAATAGACATCTTCCAAGTCAAAAAAAAAAAAAAAAAGTTAGGTGATGGCCGCAAAATATACTGCGATAAAGAAGTAAAAGTCAAAAAAATTGATATAACTAGTATCTATATATGGAATTAAGAAATATATATATATATTGTCAATATTGAATTGTCGCATTCAACAAAAATGAAAAAGAAGCATCATCTTTTCCAGTTTTGATAATCAAACACTGAACAGTAAGTAAATTTGGTCGTCAGATTGAACCTTCTAGCTCACCATTCTTTTTTTAGTAAATCTCCTATTCTAGGCAATCATAGCTCTTGATGAGATATCTATGCTAATGAAGTCAAATTACAAACACTCAAACCGTGGCGACTCCTTTGAATACAATTGAATTTTTAAATTATAATATTTGAAGGATTCAAAGTTCTCAACCATGTGTAGTATGACGGAACATAAAATCATAATTGAGCTGAACATGAAGACATAGTGGATGGGTGACAATGCATTACGTGAAGCTTACGTTATGGTATTCGGCAACTATGTATAGATGTAATTATTTTATTTGGTTTGCCATTATGTCTTAATGGAATAATAAAGTCATGAAGGCCGGTACCAAAATAATGGACTAGTTTGCAAATCGTGATGCCTTGTTTATCCTTTTCTTCACTTTCCATTTCCTCGGGCAATTTTATTATTATTTTTTGGTATTTGAAATTTGTAAAATTGAATGTTTTTGTTAAATAGAATAATTGATGGATTGAAAATTTTTACACTAAATTTGGAAGGTGGATTTTGTACCTTATCTGTTTGAATGATCATCATGTGATTGGATTGGCATTGAGTGGTTGAAAATGATAAAAAAGGATGAAGACGTGAGGTGCAGCAATGCATTAATTTGACATCACTTGAATAAAAATAATATATCCTAACATAAAGACAATGCTTGGTTTCCATTTCTATCCGCTCACAAACAAATTATCAATATATATGTGAAAATGTGCATCACTAATTCATTACAAATAGTGTCGAAGTGTCCCACTTCTGCAAATCACACGTGATGATGCCAACATGCATAATTAGCTTAAGCTGTTTCCTTTTCTTTTTTTTTTCTTGAGAATTTCAATATAACACGTAGTTAAACATCATTTCGTATTGAACAAAATGAATTAATAATGAACAGACAGAAGAACTAGAAATATATATATATATATATATATATATATATATATACACTACAATTTTACTTATAGAGTGATCAACTACCATTCTAACTATCCTGATAATAAAGTGATTGCAAAAATGTTGTTCTATGGACTGAAGATGCATCAAACGATCCTTGGCGCATGAAGAATTTTCTCCACCCATATTCAGCAACTCAAATCCAAAGTCAAATTCGCTGTCATCTCTCACATTCCAAGAGAACAAAACTCCATTGCTGACGGATTGGTTAAATCTGGACTTCTGGAGCTCAAGGATCACAATATTTCTCTACTTCTCATCTTTGTTTTTAATTCCTTTGCTCCTGGTTATTTTATCCCATAAACTATATCCTTTCTCTATCAATATAAGCATGTTTACCCTTCAAAAAAAATGCCATCCCGAAAAAGTCCTCTTAAACGATAGTTTATAAGGCTGCCCATGCTGCAAATATATGCCAACTGATTTTGACGTTATTAGTACAACAAAAAAAGAGTGATTCTGAAAGACAGAGGCAAGAGCCTGTGGGTGCACTTGGATTATATGCATGTTGTAAGGTAAGGAAGTCCTAAAGTTCGATACAGGCTATTTTCCTCTCTCAATTATATCTACAACGCTATAACTCTTTACTCATTAGGGCGCATTATGGCCTTAAAGCCCACGGTGCAAAATTAAGGGTCAAGGCATGGAGTCATTGACAAGAAAGGCTTCATAATTCATGAAGAACTGTTCTTAATTTCTGTTTTGGTTTTAGCTTTTTATTAAGTGATTTCAGCCCGTCAGGATTCAACCACATTTTCGGTGAGGTACGATTGAATTTATCTCATTATTAGTTAAATCTAAATATTAATTTTAGTGAGATTTATTTAATATAAATTTTTTATTAAAATTTTTTTTAATTGTAATTACAGTTTTTTTTTTTCAATCGCAATTACAATAATTTTTATTGTTGTTTTTAATCTCCTCACAGTTCCTTTCAAATAAACCTTAGAATGAGAGAAGCAATTAATTTATTTATCTAAGAAGAAACTATAATTTAAGGATAAGAGAATAGGTTGTATGTGTTAAAATTTAAATTTCAAATCTACTAATGTCAAGATAATTATATGAATCAATTAGACTAAGTGTTGATTCATTAGTTTTTCTTTCTTTTCCTTTTTATTGGCTTATTTATGGAGTAGTAGTTGTTTTGCCAGCTTCAGAATCATGCATGTGGTGGGATCTACTCATAATAGATGGCAGCGCCTGGTAAAATCTTTAAATAATACAAAAAAAAAAAAAAAAAACATAATGTGTGTGTAATATATACCCATAATTATTCAATATATGCTGTCTCTCATTAGTCATCTCCAACTGCTACCTTTTTTTTTTTTTTTATCCTTCCCAGCCATCATTAACCCAAAAATTTCGTAAGGAAAAAGCGATACAGAATAAAGGAACTGTACAGCACTTGCATTCAAGTTTTCACGTATGTCAAAGATGAATCCAGACGAGATAAGGGGTTTTATTTTCTCGAGGCACTTTCAACTATAAGGTATCAATAGTTAACATTGCAGTGGCTAAGCTACCTTCCTGACATCAGATTGGTTAGAGCTTTATTTTCATACAAGGAGCCAACATCCCAATCCTCAGTTGAAGATGACAGTGTCATAAGTGCAACAACGATGGATCTCATGCTGGGCCTCAGCTGAGGATTTTCTTGTGTGCAAGCTCTGGCAAGACGTGCCATCTGCTATCAAAAACATTCATGAAAGTCTGTCAGAATTGAGATAAAACGAGTCCATACTTACATTTGCTTACTGGGATCAGAATTCACCTTGCAGACCGCGTCAAAGGAGTAGTCATCGCCTAGCCTGGGGTCAACAAGTTTTTGCAGATCTTCTCTTGGATTAGGCTGATTAAGAACATCTTCAAACTGCGTATATCAAAACGAATTCATTGAAACATAATCATGGAGAACAGGAATTCACTTGTAGTAACAAAAGTAAGGCAAGACAAGTGATAATTCATTCATACCAAAGCAACAAGTCCCATTGATTCAGTTACTTCTTCATTGGTCTTCACGACAGCTTCCCTGGCAGATATTAGTTCATAGAGAACAACTCCAAAAGCATATACATCAACCTTGGGGGAAACATCACCATATTGAGCATACCTACAGACAATGCCACATTGAGGCAAACTAGTTTCTCGTTCGAAAAGCATGAAACCCAAGACTTGATAAATTGATATATGCATGGATTCATATATAGATATATATGCTCTGGTAGAAATCACTACTCTGGAAGGCTGGAAGCTAACGTCAATACTCGAAGAACAATTTTAGTGGGAATAAACTCTGCCCTTTATTGTGTACAACACACAGATTGACAGCAATACGTTTAGGGGAAACATTCTTACTCTGGTGACATGTATCCAAATGTACCCACGAGACGTGTTTGCAACGAAGTGTTTCCGAATTCAGTAAGTTTTGTCAGCCCAAAATCAGCGACCTGAGCACCAATGCATACATCCAATTATATAGACTAATTAAAATTCATGTTTGTTTTTGCTAGATCATATTGAAAGATTCAATAACCTTAGCACGAAAGTTCTTGTCTATTAAAATATTTGCTGATTTAATATCACGATGAATGTAGACAGGAACAGTGTGCTCATGTATGTATTCAAGCCCTCTGGCTGAATCTAAAGCAATTTGCACCCTTGCTGACCACGGCAATGGATCTCTATCTGAAAAAAGAAACACAATATTTCACCAATAAAATCCATTTTTCTCCAGTAATATAAGATGCTTATTGTGCATAAACTCATAAATGCTTGTTTCTCACCTCGCAGGCGCAAATGTTGACTTAAATTACCATTCTCAATGAAGTCATAGACTAAGAATAAGGAACCTTCAACACAATATCCTATCAAACGCACCTGCATGAAATTTTAATATACATTCAGATATATGTTCATGATCAGATGATTAAAGACTGCTTCGATTATCATATGAGTAGAAACAAATAACTCCAAGCGATCAAAGAAGAGCGAATATTGAAATATACACCAAATTGCTTTGCTCAGTTAAGTGATTCTAAATGATATGTTAATAGTGCCAGAGCCCTAGATTGTTTTTCTCCCTTCCAAAAGTAAATGCTAGCTCTGCCATTGCCATTGCCATTGCCATTGATATAAACAATTTGCTTTAATCTTGTTGGCAAAAATGTAACACTTCAGCGGCTCAGCCCAGTTATCCAAATAGTAATAAGCTTAATTATATTAAGCAAACTAATGTTCCTGATAAGATATAAGCCGAGGCATATCTTTCTTTTTTTCTGGGATAATTTAAGATATGGGATACCATATGGAAGGCACAATACCAGATTCAAGTGATGAACATGTGTTAAAACCTTCAATTCAGCAAGAAATTCCTTTGATGCTTGCATATCCATCTTCTTGATTGCAGCTTTCTGCAAGACAGGACAAAAAATTGGATTCATTTAGAGTCTGAGTTGGGATCATATTAAATTAGCAGGTCAGGTTTAAACGTGATGCACCCTACAATAATCCTCATAAATAACTACTACGATTCTCTAAAATGGACTAAACAAGGAAAATAACATTAATTAGGACAAGGTACCTCGCCTCTTAGTTCTGCAAGGTAAACAGATCCAAAGCCGCCTTGTCCAATCTTATTAGCAATGCTAAAGTCATCTGTTGCCTTGGCAAGCTCTTCATATGAGAACTCCACAGATTTGTCCACTGTGATACCAGTGAGGCCTGGAGAAGCAAAAAGAGCAGCTGTTTCTGAATTTTTCTTCTGGGCAACTTTGGAACCTAAAACTACAAGACCAACGGATATGGAAGATTAATCACAAATAGATGCAAAGTTCAAGCTTGAATGTAATTGTCCATATAGAATCATTTTCACTACAAGAACTATGCAATTGAAAGGATATTCATGGTAAAAGGTTTTTCGAGAAGACATTTGTCTGCCCATCAAAACCTGGCATTTGATAAGCACCATCAATGATGGGCTACCTGCAGGTGTTCCAGGTCCTAAGAGAATTCCTATTGTGAACATTAACAAATGTATCCAAATTGTTGCTTCACTTAATTAAAGCAACAATTTTGCCATCTAGCATCAGGTCATGGTTAGGAGGACTAGCCAAGAAACTTATTCCAGAAGAGAGTAGGTGTCCAAGAGGTTCTAAGATGCTTCTTAAAAAACACAAAGGAAATGTCTTAAGGCATGTCCATATTAGGCATTAAAACAAAACTGGGTTTTGCTCTCGTTTAAATTGCTTTAACAGGATGCATTGCTTCCTTCTTTTTTTCCCAACGGAAGCAGGAACACCTTAGAATATATATATATATATATATATATATATATATCAACCGAAATCTAAAGAGAGAAAATTCACCACGGCCGTGTTGAATGTAGTGGTCTGGGGATGCTTCTAGGAGTAATGATGCTTCCACAACCTTCTTCCTTTTGTAAAGGCCAGCATATATGCACAATCCCAACAACAAAGCCCCAGCAACTCCTGCAATAGATATGCAGGCAATAACTCTACTGGAGATTCCTGGTTCAAATGCCACAAGTCAAGCTCAAGACAATATCAAGACCATCTTGACAAGTACACTTGGAAAATCAAGGCAAGAGGCATTGAACATTGAAGCTATATCTAGAGAATGATCTTACCAGTTGTGCTGCAAGAAAGAAAAAACCAGAAAAATGGATGTAATCATTAGATCAACTGTATAAATCATTATCTAACATTACAATTCAGTCCAAGGATACATGGAAGATGGTATATCCATTACCTGATCTTTAATGGTGGAAATTTTCCAGTTTGGTCTGCATAGGAAAAAAGGCCAGACTTAATGAAAACAGTTAGTAAAACTTATGAGCAACCCTTCTCGAGCTGCAATATCGTTTTTAATAAACAAAATTGCCTTCAGCAATTAGCGATTAGATGTACCTGGAATCACAAATAATTGTTAACCCCTCTTCACAACAAATTGGAAAAACAAAAACAAAAACAAAGTTTATCCTTCCTATGTGACACTAATTTACTAATGAATATGATGTCAGTTTCATACTTCTTTTGCTTGAAGAATGTTTGTGGCTATAGGCTTATATACAGAAGTTTCTAATAAATAAAAAAACATATTCAAATTTAATATGATATTGTTATTGAAAGTTTTAACTCTCTCGCAAAGGATATCCGTTTTTGTTCAATTAAATTGGTATCAATCTGGCTTTTAAAAGCTGAAAACCCACTTATGAGAATGATACTCTACAATGTTATAACAGATAATCTCATTGTATATTTAATAAGAAAGAAGTCAAGATTTTGATTAAGGCCTAAGATTTTAGTTGTATATATTTCTAGTCATTATTAATGGCTAGTTTCAAAATCTATGCAATATTAGTACATCTGAGTTCACACTCTGTACAAAAAATAAGAATTTGGCAATAAACAATACAGTAGCATTTTCCAACATCTGCCTTCTGATTGGCCAGATTTTAGTATCCTCAGAGAAAGAGCAACATGAATGAAAATTCAAAGAGTAGCATTAATCTTTTTCTCATACTGTTGCCAAGTTGTGATTAATATAGTCCTTTTCAGGGTAATTTTTCCATAGATTTCACTATCTTTAAACAGGAATGGGCCACCACGTTGAAAGAGATTAGTAGCATACAAAGGAGACCATGTCATGATTGGTTAGGGAATTGTTCTTATTCAGTAACAGTAATGTATTAAAAATTACTCTAATAGTTAATGATTGGAAATCGACAAAGCAACCCCGATCAGTTATCTTATTATCAATCTTCATTTTTTCTATCTCTACTCAACCAAACTTTAACACAAACCCACTTTAAAAGAACAGAACCACCACTCATCTAACCAGGTATATGGATATTTGATGGTGTATTGTTTGCCCATCAACTTCCATATGGAATACTCAATACCGTCCTACAAACTATGAAGGCAACCGTTGACAAATAATGGACTAACTTTCATTACAAGTAATCAGCTTGCATATGAAATAACTGAAGTACTAATTTTTTTCATTTGACTAGGAATTATCTAAAGAGAACAAGACAAAGTGCCGAGACTCAACCTTACTTAGAACAAGAGAAAGTGCCAACGAATACCGTGTTGACAAGACCAAGTAGCCAACTAAGTTCTATGTTTAGGAACGAATTGGACTCCCCTATATGCCCTGTCCTACTGCAATTATCGTCGCATGTTTTTGTCTGATATCTGGCTATATGCATCCCTCAGTCAGCGAATGTGATCAGAATCCTCCATATGACAGTAAAATTTTAGCCTGTATTTGTTTTTAAGATACATATATATATATATATATATATATATGAACAGCTCTGAACACACATGACTTATTCTTTGTGGTCTTCACATGGTAGGAACAAAAATAGTCCTTAATGATATCGACAATTCAACATTTAATATAACGTTACGTGACATTCAAAAGTGATCACTGACCTGTTGCCGGCACAAACACTAGTCCAGTACCTGCACTGAAATTGGACCCTGGATTGTACCTTCTTAGCAGCTCTGCTGATACGTTGGACTCCGTTGAAATGAGGGATAAATTTTCACCCGGACGGAGAGGGTACGTCGAGAACAACCCGTAATCTCTTGACACTCGTCTATCACCACATGAACAATTCACTGTAACATTGATTGTCTCATGATCTGGTATTCTGGTTGCATTATAAACGTTCACCCTACGCACCCAATCCTCCGTGGTCAGGTTAGCGTAAGAGATGCTAGCAATCGTGTCATAAGTATCACCAAACTGGGTAAAGTAAGAAAAGGTGTGACCCAAAAAATCTCCATTTAAGCAGTCACAAGAAAAGGGTACGTTGATTCTGGTCCCGGCATCAATTTGATCTTGACTTGAAACTTGGGGATTATATAGAAGAATTTCAGAGATTTTCTGGTTAAAGACTGTGCTAATGTACGTGAGGTTTGATCCTTCCCATACATAATAAGAAGCAAAGGCAAGGCTGCAGCCAGTTCTACACTTGGCTTGAACATGGATGAGTAAGTAGAGAAGAATATGAAACACAAACAAGAGTTCTGTTGGTGCTTTCCTTTTTGAGTATATGATCATTTTGTGAGAGAGAAGATCATTAGCTTGGGGTTTTGGAGATCATCGGAGATGGCAAAAGCCAAGAGGCTAAAGTGATTCGTTGGTGTTCTGGTGTCTGGTATCAACAAAAATGTAATGTAGACATATATGACAGCTTGGTTTTTTTGTTTGCTCTTGAATGTGGACAAGGAATTAAGTATTTTCAGCTTTGTCTTGGTGCTTCACCTATATGATTCGTTTCACTTGAATTCTTAAATCAAATCAAATGCTTTTACTATCAAACCAAGTTATGTTACCCTTTTTTCCATTTCTCATTCCTTTTTCATTCCCCCTTCTACGATTTGGGTCAGGACTCAGGAGTCAAACCCAATAAGGGAATAGGGCTGCCTGCCTTTAGTTAATAGGTTGACCTCGGCCCTAACAGATAAGCTTTTTAATTGTTCAGTCAAGGCCCATTACTGTCCCTTGAATCTTGATACAAGCTCAAATTTCCATTTACAGAAAAAACATTAATGGCGTTTGGTTCGAGAAAATTTATAAATTTTTTTTCAAAATTTTATTAGTTAGTATTTGATTTTAATGTTTAATTTAGGATAATTCGATTCTAAGAGAAAGTGATAAATTTTTAACAGTACTCAAAGTTCAAGAATCAAAAATTCTCATCTTCTTGTGATATTTTAGGATTCTAAAAGAAAAGTTGTGTTATTTTCAAAATTGACCTAAATAAATAATGTATAAAATAACCGTTATCATTTTAAAAAATATATCTAAAAGTAATTGCAAGTCAGTTATAAGTTTCTGCTGCTAAATTTTTTTTTATATTATAATTAATAGTATTTGACATGAAAAATACCTTAAATAAACTATTATACAAATAAATAGTGAATTGAAAAAACACCTTTAAATGATGAGCATTTAAGGCATTTTTAGAAAAGAAATACCTTAAATAATGATCATTTAAGGCGTTTGGATTGAAGAAACGCCTTATATGATCCTAAAAAAATAGATAAGATTATTTAAGTCATTTTTTGTCAAAAACACCTTAAATATTAACTAAGATTAAATAATTTCCTTTTAAAAAATATAACAAGATTATTTAAAGTATTTTTTAACAAGAAATATCTTAAATAATCTTCTTAAAAAAATAAAACAAGATTATTTAAGACATTTTTGTTGAAAAAAACCTTAAAAAAATTCCCTTACAAGTTCTAAATGAATGAAAAAAAAGCTTTTTCAACAAAAACACCTTAAAAGAGTTTTTCAACCAAAAACCAAATAAATGCAAAAAAAAAAAAAGTTTTTTTAAGACGTTTTTGTTGTTTTTTTAAGGTATTTTTGTTGAAAAATGCCTTAAAAAAGTATTCCCTTCTAAGTTCCAAATGTTTCACACCAAAAAATTTTGGACAAACAAAAGTGTAATCGAGCCGAGTCGAAACGATACAATGAAAAACTCAAACTCGAGCTCAACTTTTAACTTGCAACTTGATATTTGGCTCAAACTCGATAAAGTTTCATTTTCTTAATTCAAACTCGATTTATGATCGAAACCAAGCTACTCGAGCTAGCTCGATTAAAGTCGTTTACCAATAAAATATAAGTTTGATTCCATACTCGATTTTAAGCTCAATTATTGGCACTCAAGTTCAAGCTCAAATTGAGATTTTTCAATACAAATGTTTTGTATCAATTAAATTTGATATATTTCAAAATAATACCGTAAAAATAAATAAATAATCTAATACAACAAACAATCCAAATTGAATTTGCAAATGAAAGATAAAATGACAAAGTTTAAAGCAACAGAAAGCATAACCTATAATGCAATCAACTTCCATTCAAATTATATCCAAATAAACCATTATCCAAAAATATAAAAGTGATAAAAGCAATTATGACAAAGAGATTAGATATAATAAGAATTGAATAAAAATAGCGATGTGGTGAAATGAAACCCTAAGTGAAATTGAGAGAAATAAAGGAAAACCTAAGTTAAAAAAAAAAAAAGAAATTGGGGGAAATAATTATGCTAGTTTATAAGGATAGGTATTAAAAAAAAAAAAAGGATTACATGTAGATTCTGACAAGAGGGGCGAGGAGTATAGTTGCACTAATCCAATTTTCAAAAAATCTTGTGAGAGATCTTTTCGAGTAGATCCTTCCACAGACCACTCATTATCTTTTACTGTTGGTGTTGGGATAGGATCGAGAGAGTGATGTAAGGGGCACTACTAGGACGAGGAAAAGGAGAAAGCAAATGTTTTATAAGTGTTAGGTTAAAAGATTAGGAATTTAGGGTCTTTAAGTATTTATATATCTTTAAAGATAAAAAAGTAAATTAGTAATAAAATATTAACAATATATATTAAAGATAGAAAGCTCAATTAGGTTCATGAGTCACTTGATTTAAATATTAAAATATTTAAATTTGACTCGTTCAATAATTCAAACTACTTGAGCTCGAGCTAAGCTTAATAACAATCAAATCGAATTTGAATTTTTTTCGAATTGAGCCCTAAATAGCTTACAAGTAAATGTCTCATGTACATCCTTAACTGTGATTGGGATCAGACCAAGTTTTAAAATTGATATATACGTTAAAGAGATTATGATAATTATTCAAAATTTAAAATATATAAATTCTCCTTAACTAAGCGAGTAAATTTGAATACGAGATACCCTAAAAATTAAAAAAAAATCTCAATTATCACATTTTCTCAATATCACATTCTCCTTTAGAATCCAAGATTTTACAAACCAAATACCTACTAAGAGAACATTGGTTAGGGAAATTTTCCCTTTTAGAATTTTAGGAATTGTTTAGTTTTAGAAAACATATTTATTTTTTGTTTTTATTTTTTTAGAAAATAAAAAATATTAGTGAAAATATGTTTGATAATTAAAAATAAAAATGAAAATAAATTGAAATGTGAAAATAAAAAAAATGTTTTTAATTAAAAAATAAGAAATGTACATTACTTTTTTATTATATTTTACAAGTTACCATATTAAAACGTTTTTTAATATCATTAATTAATAAATATATATTATATTTATAATTAGATGCCATTAATAATAATATCATTAAATATTTTATTTATTTACTTACTTTTATAGTTTTAGAAACTAATTTTTGTTTTGTTTACCAAATATATTTTTTAGAAAACAAAAAATAAAAAATAAAAATTAACTTTTAAAAATAAAAATAAAAAATAAAAACAAAAAGCATTTTCATAATTTTTAATATATTTTAAACAAAAATCATATTTTTAATACAGTGCTATGAAATCTTCATAAAAATTATGATTAAGAATACGATTTTTATTAAAAAAATAAAAAATATTATTTTTCATAATTTAATAAAAATGACATTTTTAAAATAAGAAACGTGGGTTTTGTTAAAAATATAAAAATTTATTTTTAAAATTTAACAAAAATAATATTTTTAAGATAAAAAACCTTTGTCTTTATTGAAAAAATAAGAACAAAACACAGTTTTTATTGTAAACATGAAAAAAATATTTTTCAAAATTTAATAAAAACGATATTTCTAAGATAGAAAATGTAATCTTTAGTGAAAAAATTATATTTTAAAGATAAAAATGTATTTTTTGTTAAAAATACAAAAAATAAATATTTTTTAAAATTCAATTAAAATAACGTTTTTAAGACAGAAAATAGTTTTTGTACATAACATGAAAAAAATATAATTTTTAAAATTTAATAAATACGATATTTTTAAGATAAAAATCTAATTTTTATTGAGAAAACAATGTTTTTATGAAAAAAAATACAGTATTTATTGAAAATGTAAACTATATATATTTCATAATTTAATAAAAACAATATTTTAAAGATAAAATATAATTTTTGTTAAAAAAATTTTTAAAATAAAAAACATAATTTTTATTGAAAATATAAAAAAATAAATATAAAAATTTTTTATTTAATATTATTACATATAAAATTTAAAATATATTTACGTAATATTATTACATATAGATGTTATATTTCTTAAATCAATAAAATTCCATAATCACGTATTTTTTCTTTTTTCGAAATCTAAGATTTTGCCTTGTTTAAAAAAAAATTCGTCTTTCCACGTCTAGATGGGGTCCACATTGGTCGACATTGAACTGTACTTTCCACGTATACATGGGCAGATATTTTTGCAGTGAACAGAAGATATTTCAGTTCAGAACGGAGCCTTTAGGCTTTGAAGTTTCATTTAAGTTCTACCGCTAAAAAAAAGGTGCTTATCCAAAATCATTCTTCGGAGTTCAATCCATCCATCATCAATGGAGAGTCTTGCTGTCGTTCCACTCACTCAGCCCTCATTTTTCCCTTCAAAACCAATTAATAGGAACACAGGTTTTCCTTCTTGGCCATGTAAGCAAAGAAGCTCCCATGCCACCCGCTTAAACTGCCAAAAAATGTATGTCCCAGGTGCGTATTCCTTCCTTAATCCGTCCTCTTTGCCTAACGTTGAGTTTTTCCTTTGCGTCACATTAACTCAATGATGATGAGAGCTTTCTCGCAGGATTTGGAGAGGCATCACCAGAGGCCAAATCATCCAAAAACCTCCACAATTTCTTCAATTACATAGCAGTTAAGATAGTCAGTGCACAGCTTCAGGTTCTTTCTCCCTATACTGTTAAACTCTTCGGTATCATATTTCTCCATATTAATCATGGTTCATCCAATTGATCGGTATAGTTAGTATAGGATTAATATGGGTTATTTAACGTTAATCATGCATATTCATTTATAAGATTTCACCTTGTAACCCGTTAATTTCCCATAGCAGAGCTATAACCCTGAAGCTTATAAGGAGTTGATGGAATTTCTAAATACCCACTCATTGAATGATGGGGACAAGTTCTGTGCCAGCCTGATGAGGGAATCTTCAAGGCATAAAAGTCTGGGTATGTACGTTAAATTGTTAATTGATGGTCAATCCCTTTTTCAACCTGGAAAAAAAATGAAAAATCACTTGCCAAGGAGACTGCATGCTGCCGTCTTACATGTCAGAAATCTTCCATATTTCATATATTTTTAGAATTTTGACTGTTAGCTAATGAGTCCGAAGTTTGGTACCTGCCTATGATTTTTTATTAATGGATTCAATTTGTGATGACTTTCATTGGAATTTCCTTTTGGCAAATGGCACCACATCTCCTTGACAGCCCTACGCATCTTAGAGGTTAGTACATGAGATGTTTTCTGCAAATTTTCTTTTTGTTCTACTTTTTCTGCTAGAAGCTTATAGGCTTAATCTTGTTATATATTACAGGTTCGAGCTGCATACTGCAAACATGATTTCGAGTGGGATAATTTGAAGCGCTTAGCATTCAAGGTCGGAAACCATTTTTTCTTGGTTAATCCTCACAAGTTTATATGGATTTTCCCGGTGGTTATATGGTCCATCGTTTTCTCATGGTCTTTATTTCTGGTGTGCAGATGGTGGAGGAATCCAACACAAAACTCATGAGGGAATATGTTTTAGAAACTAGTCGTGCAACCGAAAAAGAAACCGGCAAGTGATCCCACTCTCAACCCCAGCTCACCGATGCCTTTTTGGATGGTTCCGATTAGTAATAATCAGATAGATCATATACAGAACGAAATTATTGTGGTGCACCCAGTACTGGTGTATCCTTGTTGTACTGGAATATATAGAAGAGATAGAAAACATTAAAAAAAGTAAAATATAGAAGCATTATTGAAAGGTTTAGAACCTTTATACCCAGTGATATTTTTTAAGGCCAAATTTATCAACTTTGTGACGACATGTTTCAGTCAATAGCATTGTTATGGAGGAGGGAGGAATCCAAAACTGACACTACTCTAAATATTTGGAACGTTAATTACTTCACAAACAACAGATTTCACAAGCAGATTTAGTGACCGGCGGTCACTGGCTTTCTTTCAAACGAAATCTTATTCCCAACGGTTTCAAATTATTAATGGAAGCTATTTGCCATATATGAACATTGGAGCATTTACAGCCAATAAAGGTGCGTGCGTTTATATCTACATTTTCTAGGGAAGAGGAAATTGCAATCCTAAGACTAAAACACAGGTAGCAACAGCAAGAATAAAGCAAGTTAATAAGCACTAAAAACATAGTTTCATTCTCTGCCTTCACTCATCCTAATCTGTGCTTGATTCAATTTCCGTCAATGGCTGAAACCATATCAACAGCAAATTCAAGAATGTTAAATAAGGGAGATGCAGGCAAACACATCAAACTGAATCCAAACGACTATGCATATTTGGGCTTTTAGGCCCAAGCCAAACAAGAAACGGTCAACGGAAGATGCAGGGGTATAATGTGGGAGCATGTAGATAAGAAATCTTTAACAAATCAATGATTATTCATAAATAGCAAAAGTTCATATTCTTGAATGCACTACTTAAATACCTGAATGTATCGTTGCACATCATAGGAAGAATGGATATGTCCTGTGCTGAAATACGACTGAGCATATTCTTCAATATTCTCTGGCCTGCAGATCATCATTTAATGTAATTATGCTAATTAGGGAGAGAATTTCTAATAAAGTTAGAAACTAGATTTTGCTATGACTCTATGAAAGTTCGTTATCAATCCAATTTGGAAATACTTCTGGTAAAGTTGGAGAATATAGCAACGGATTTACAGATGGTCTAAATAATAATTTACGTTTCCAGACTTCCAAGCAGGGAGCAATCAAATTGAGCCTAATTAATTCAGTTCCATGAGAGAATTTTTAAGTTCCTTCACCCATGAAGTGAAATTTCCTTTTTAAAAAAAGACTAATATATAAAGGCTAGTTGTTAGTTGTGACAGTACCTGTAGATGTAGTTCACCATGATACCTGCACTTTGACGTAGACCTATTTCTGATCGGTCAGCCATCCAGTTTATTCTTTGAACCATCTGTTCCATACTTAAAAAGTGATTAGATGAGAGTGGAAATCAGTACTTAAGCACAAGAGAGAAAGAGAGAAAGGAATTTGCATCTTCAAGAATATGCTTCTTGGTTCCTTTTTTTTCTGATCCATTAGTGCAGATAATATTTTGCAGTCAAGATTGTTTCTGCAGTTTGTTAAATTATAAAAATAACATACTACTCCTTTAATCAATCTTTGCACCTAAAGAGATAACCTTCATGAAAGAAACCTCCTAGATTTATTTAACAAATATAGAGAAAGATCCAGAAACTAATCGACATGTTATGCCCAAAGGGCTTAAATGATCTATGATCGCAATTGCATTACATACCGCTCCATTCTGCAAATGGAAGTTTGCAACAGAATCTAGAGCTTTCCCTCTCTTTTTCTCTTGCAGAAGGTACCTAAATTTGAAAATTTGGCATCAATTAATTTTACCCAAAGAAACACAATCTCCATACATTAACTAAAGAACCAATAATCTGACTCTTACAATTCAATAAGTTTCTGTGCTTCTGTTCCTTGTAGCAAAAAAATTGAAAAAAGTAAAGATGTTGCTACTTGGTTAATAATAATAGACAGAAATTTCAATAGAGAAATCTACCTAGCACATAGTCGCATTAGAGGTGGTTTTAATGCCGAAAGCAATTTAGCTGAATTAGTCCACTCATGGCTTGTTGGTTTCAGCAAGTTCAACATTATCTCCATGCCGCTTTTTCCAGCAGCAAGATCCCTGTAACAGGTAATGACAACAAGCAGACTCCATAAATCAGATATCAGGAGCATGAGATTGAAAAATGAGAATGCCTAAATAAAATAAAATATGATCAAGAAAGTATCAATCCATATAGGTCAGTTGAAAACTTCTTGGACAAGCAATAAGTATGCAACATTGAACCAACCTTGGAAAAGAAACAAAAATGTTGGCCAGAAGTGTTTTGGCAATGACATGCTTTGAATCGATAAGGGTTAGGGAATATGTAATAATGATACATCAAACAAACATGTGAGCAAAATCCTCCATATCAGTTCTAAAAGTTTATCTTCCCTCTATTTAAGTAGAACAGCTTGAACAAATAATCTGAGTGTTGAACTATCATGACTTTTCTGGAAAGCAATCAATCAACAGCTCATATCATTTTCATAACTCGAAATGCATCATTGTCACTATATTAGCTTTGAGAACCAGAAGTCACAAATAGGAAAAATTATATGCAAGACAAGGCCATGTTTTGGCAACAGCAGATAACTCAATTTCCAACAAAAACCATATTCCAGATGGCATGAAAAATGATCTGGAAACCATTCATCTTCAGAAAATCCAAAAGTCCAATTTAGGACACAAAAAAATTATATGAAGCTTACCCGGATGAATCCATAAGTGCTCTTTCTTCTTCTGGTTCAAGTACATTCTCATAGAAAGTTAACCCAGATCTATCAGCTGATGAACATGATATGTCTTCTGCTTCGGCAAGTTTTGATTGAGATGCCAACTTGGATAGAAGCCACTGCATGAATCCTGGGATAGGGCTAAGTGTAGCAAACACCTTTACAGTAAGAGGAAAAAAGTGTCAGTATGCATTGTCTCAAGCAAAACTTCAGCTAGATATAGAGTCATATGTGACTGTAAGAAAATATAAAATACATGAATTTTGAGTTGCAGCCACAAATATGGTGCACTGATCTCATGGAATATGTAAGAAGAGTGGTCGTGGGAATGTCATGTACAATGTCAAGTATATTATTGAAATACCTATTGTGTTGGTCCCACTGCACAAGAATGAACAAGGGCAAAATACTAACTCATAATGCAGAGAGTTCAGCATAACCTCAATTTTCAAAAATTAAAAATGATTAATGCCACCACTACCCCGATAGACAGAGCAATTACCATCAATCATAAAGCAGCAAAAATGAAACTTATTGGAAATCAGTAAGGAAATTCCCACTGAACATGCAAAAAATAATCTTGCTGCTCATTTGATTAAGTAATCTGATCAAGGAAAAGGAGTACTTACAGAAATATCTGGCATATCTCTTTTAACCAATGTAATGACACGTTTAATAAGAAACTTTCCCAGGTTGATTCCTGCCAAGCCAGGCTGGGAAAAGTCAGAAGTAGGCAGTCAGGTTCATGGAAACAGAATAAGGAAATTTGCTAGAAATAGTCCATTAGCACAAGTAACGACACTAATATTTGCATAAACCACATACCAAGCAGCCATGATATTTTTCTTTATTTTTCATATAGTTAATATCTTTTCCAAATAAAATGAGAGGGGGAAAGACTTTCATACCTGAGTTGACGATATGGAGTAAAATAATGCACATGTTGCCTCATTTTCAGGAATTGGAGGATTATCCCACAAAACTTCCTAACATTCACAAGAATATTAAGAACAAGAAGACAAAGAAAGGAGCATGGTACAGTTATGAAAATTTACCTGTATTGTTTGTGCTATATTCTTCAAAAGTGCAACTTCAATAAAAATAAGCGGTTCACCTGAAATACAGAAGAGAGAAAGAAACAGAAGGTGCAAGGTAGGATTGCAAGCAAGTCAATATATAACACCCCCCACCCTCCTTCCACCCTAAACGGTAAAAGGAACTGCTTACTAGGTATGGCTGAATGAAAATATCCAAAACAACGACGACCAACTCCCAGCCTTCTCTTAAGATCAATAAGATTACTTATTGGATGCACTGCCTGGAGAAAATATGATTGCTAGATAATACATAGGCCGCACGATGATAAATCTATAATATTAGCAACCAAGAGGAAGAAGAGAAACAAACCTCATAAGCCACAATTTTCTCCAGCAAAGAAGCAGGATCATTCCATGTAATCTGATGGAGCTCTAAAGCAGCAGGACTAAGCCAAGTACTAAGTTTCTCTTTCAGATAGGAATCTAATGCTCGCAATGAGGCAATATTTTCTTCTCTGAAATTTATAAAATTTCAATTCCATTTATACATTTGTAGTAATCACATTTCAATTCTTCAATAAATAAATATGTAACTAAGTTTTAAATCTGCAACAAGCTAACAATAATAAGCATAAACCATCTAAAGAACATTTTTTTAACAATTTAGCTCTTGTACTTTTTCAACCCTTAAGGATTCCAATGCTATAAAACCATTTCCTGTTCATCATAAAGGATTCTGTAAATAGAAAGATGTAAATTATTCAAGATAGCAACTGCTGCAATTCAATAAGGGTAATGATGTAGTTATAGCATCACCTAAACCTCCCATCAAAGCCAAAGATATAACAAAAAAGTAAAAGAAAGAAAAATATACTATATTTATTCTTTCTTTTACTGCAAGCACAGTGAGACTCCATCCCATAAGAGCTAATACCTAAACTCTACAACAAGATCAATCCCAAACGATAGACTATGATAAAAGATACCCATGCCCTTAGGAAGTTGCATAAAACTGTAGTATGTGATCTTTTTTGATGACTTTGTATAAGAAATTAAAAGTGAAAAACCTCATGAGTTTAGGATATTCTCTAACATACTTTTCAACTAACATGTTCTCAACTATTAGTAAAAGGTCTACACCTCTGGGATAAAATAAAAGTAATAATATGACAATCAAATCATGATAAATAAGGTTGAATCTTGTAAAAATGACTATAGCCTTACGCAAGAATAGAAAAAATATCAGCCCGAAGAATGGTCAAAAACTTCAGCCCTCCAGGGTGCGTGTTGAGCCGCTCAAAGAGAATTTCATACACTGGCTTAAGGGAGTGTCTCAAATTTCTCTCTATGCGATAGAATGTTGAAAGAAAGCCTTCATCTTCAACTCCTCCTGATTGAGCATCATTTCCTGAAACAAGAAACCTCCACAGCATTCAACCCAGCTAAACACAAAAACAAGAATTCAAAAAATATTTAGGTGAACTACCAACAATAAACTCACCACTGGATAATTGAAGGCCAAGATATTGCTTTATGAGTTCACGAACTTGAGTCCGGTTGAGATCATACTCTTTGGCAAGTGTCAGCAGTAATTTGCTGCGGTTCTCAAAAGAAAGGCTAAAATAACCCTGTATTATATCAAAATTCACAACATTATCAAGCATCAACATAAACATGAGAACTCAAGATAATAACTAATTGCTAGCTACCCATACTTTACCTCCGAAAAGTCATTAAGTACAGAGTCTAGAACTTCAGTTTTGTTCATCGATATAGCTGAGTGCATTGATTCTCGTACAGCCTGGAACGACCTAGTTAAAAAGCAAAAAGAAATCCAAATTTAAACTTAAAGAATTGCATTTAAGATTGTGTCGAATCATGCCTTCATAATAAATAAAAGACCTTTGTTTATAGAGATTTTCGTTTCCGTCCTCAGTAGCAAGGCGTGCCACGTTTGTACCGGATTGGTTTCCTTGAGAATTTGATACCATTTGATTAACCTCATTCTGTTTTGAAATTAAGACAAACAAAATCAGCAAATTCTCGTTCAGTATTCATAACAAGTTTCGCTAATCACAAATTTATTAAATGATTAATCAAACAATTCAACCAAACAAGAACATATCAAACAAGAAAAGTCATATTTTGGACTCACGTTGTTATAATTTGAAAAAAAAAAAACTTACAGATAGAGGAGAAAGGGCGAGCTTGCTTAGATCGTTAGGTCTCATTCTGGCTCGCATCAAAATGGCCAAGGCTTTCTTGTTCATTTCTATTATATATAATTAATATCCCGACAACGACCAAGTTTAAACGTTTACTTTCCGCTTCCAAACATTGTTTTCCTCGAACCGATAGTCTTCCCGGCCGGAAACAGAGAGAAAGTGGAGGCAGCCGTATATCCTAACGTAAATTTTTCACCTCACGGCGTTTTCGCTTTTCAAATCTTAGAAACGGCATCGTTCACTCTCCATTAATGATATTCAACTAAAAACAAATACAGAAACGACGGCGTTTAAAGTAGTAACAAATAAGGAAACAAGGATAATGCTAGCCCGCCACCGACACTCACTTTCCAGAAGTGGCGTACATGTCTCCTCTTTTATTAAACTTGAAACATTTATTCATGTCCACCTGGAAAACAGAGTGAACTGAAAGAGACCAATTTCACATGATTTAATTTGATCGAGGATGTTCAATTAATTGTTTCATGTGCTCAAACTAATGACATCTTGTCTAAAAGAAGCAAAAACTACTTTAATTCCAGAACTCTATGCTTTGCACAGTTGCTCGATCAATTAGGAATAAATTATTTTGTTGAATTAAAGATTACTAGTAAAGTTTGGATCACGTCACATGGCATCTGGATTTGCTCGGTTGTCGAGGGTAGATATGGACCTGTCTCATTAATGGGCTGGGTCCTCTATCGGAGACTGCGGTTGGGGGGCTTGGCCTTAAACAATCAACATCCATGCTTGACTTATCGTTACACTCGATTCCAATCAGTTTTGGGCCATGCCGTTTCAAATGACCCTTTAAATCCTTTCCTTTTTCTTTTTTTTTTTTTAAATGTCGAACATAAAAAAAGCTCCTTTATTATAATTTATAAAAAAATAAAAAATAAAAAGTTTTATAGGTCTTTCCCTCATTCTTTTTGTTTTTTACCGTTGACGTTCGGTAAGGTTTAGAGTCGTTAAACCTAACGGTTACGAACTTTTCTTTACAAGCCAGCTGTTCTAATAAAGTTTAGTATGACCATATGGTCCACAATTCATATCCAAATGTTGAAATGAATAGGATTGACTAGATTTCAATTTGTCACCTCCAACTTCTTTTAATATCATAAAATTTAAATTTTGTTGACCTAAAATTATTATAAATACTTAATTAACAACTAACTCGGGGTAGTTAATTTTGTGGTTTAGGGTCAAATCATGCACTAGAATCTATATTCTATATTTCAATAGCCAGCTTTTGCGTAACTCGTAATAATATGGCCCCCATGTGCTCTACTATTTAACATCTTACTTTTAATTCAAGAAAATGACAAAAACAAAGTGGATCATATACATTTGACAATTGGTTGGATTCCCCATGCATGAAATTATTTACCAAAACAAATTGCAAATGGCTAAATTGTAGTACCCATTTTATCCTCTGTCTTTGTACTAGTAAATTCAATCATATAAGTCATCTTTTTTTTTTTTAATAAAAATGGAATAAATTGGAAAGTAGGTTTTATTATGTTTTATTTTTTGTTCTTTTCCTGTCTTATGCAGAAATTAGAGTGCAAGAATTCTATTTTCTATTTTAAGTAATTTGGTCTAACTAAGTTAAGCATCATATGCATGTGTTGCTTGTCATTCTTGTTATCATCTAAAATTGCATTACAATACTAAAAAACGTTCTCCGAATTGCTAAATCAAGCAATAATTAAACATTAAGCAATTTGATAATTGTTATATGTGTTAGGAGTGTGGGGTCCAACCCCATTATATCCACCAATTAAAAGGCCTAAAGCCTTTTGCTTTTGATCATGAAATAAAATAATAAAAAGTGAGGGTTGCATTTTTGGTAAAGCAACGTGGCACCCAATAGAAAGAAAAGAAGTTAAAAAAATAGAGAGAAATGAGAATTGGTTAAACACAAGTCAATTTACAGTTTGATTGAGCAAAAATTTATCAGTAAGTTTATGATTCGAAAATTTTCATTCTTAAAGGTTAAGAATAGGTTTGAAGTTCTCTAAGAACAAATCTATAATATATTTGTTGAGTCATCTATTTAGTAAAATTTATCTAATTATCTTTCTAATTATTAATTAGCATTAGTTTAGCTAAAGAAAAATTTTGTATATCTATTATTTGATAGTTGAAAATTTTCTGGTGATCCGTAATTTTTTTTCTCTATACTAGAGAGTTTTTTACTTAAATATTGATGTGCTTTATTTTTTCTATATTGTTAATTGTTGATTATTGTCTATTGATGTAGGTTTATTATGATATATTATTTCTATGTTATTGTGTTTGTTGCTTCAAGCTTAACAAGTGATATCAGAGCGATGGTTATTTTGAGACATCGATATAGAAGTAACACAAGAGAAAAGCAAATTCTGTTTGAGATCATGGAGAATGATACAAGTTTCATGATAAAATTAACAGTATCAAATTATTCAATTTGAAAGTTTATGATAGAAGATCATTTATACTGTAAATATTTGTATGAGCCAGTATTGGGTGATTTAACTAAATCAACAGATATGAAAAATGAAAGTTAAAAAAAATTAGTTAGAAAGATACTGACTACAATAAAAAAATAGGTTGATATTAGCATATTTCATCATACAGCGCAGGAGACGAATGTCCATACTATTTGAGAAAAATTGATAGCATTGTATGAGAGAAAAATAAGCGTGAATACAATTATGCTCGTTAAAAAGCTTATAATTTTATATTGCAGGTTTGGACGATCGATTACAAAGTACTTGAATGATTTTCAATATATATTTAATTGAATGAGTACTATAGAGCTTAAGATGGATGATAAAATGAAGGCGTTATTTCTTTTTAGGTTTATTACCAAACAGTTATAATACTTTAGTTATGAATGTTTTTAATTTAGCTCCTGATCACAATGTGACTTGAAGATAATAAAGGACAATATGCTTAATGAAAAAGCAAGGCATAAAAATTTAAGCATTGGGAATCAAGCTTTTATCACAGAAAACAGGGGTAGAAATATCAATAAAGATCAAAACTCAAAATGTCGTAGTAATTCTAAACATAGATCCAAGTTTAGAGATAAAGTGAAGTGCTTCCATTGTGGTAAAACAGGTCATATAAAATGATACTACAAAATCTTGAAGCGAGAGCCAAAAAATGAGAAAGGCAAAAGTTTAGAAGATGGTAATGTTGCAGCAGTGAATTAAAATAGTAATTTAGTTACTTTGATTTGTACACATGATAATTGTAATTATATTGGTGATCTTAGCATTGAGTGGATAGTTGACATAGAAGCAGCATATCATTGTGTTCCTAAGAGGGAGTTGTTTACAACTTATAAAGTAAAAGACTTTGGTTACAACATGATGAGAAACAAGAGTGTGTCGCTGATTATTGGGATTGATAATATTATTGTATAAATAAATACATGCTACATGTTGACTTTGAGGGATGTTAGACATATTCTAGATATGAGAATGAATTTACTTGCTATTAATGTCATTAATAAAGAAAGATATAAAAGTCAACAAAAGAATGGGCAGTGACAACTTCTCAAAGGATTTTTAGTAGTTGTAAGAGAAAAACAGTGCTGCATAATATATAAGACATGAATGTAATTAAATGAAAACTAGATAAATGTAATTGAGGATGATGCTGTAGCAAATATGTGGCATAAGAAGCTAGCACACATGAGCAAAAAAGGGTTACAGTTTTAGCAAGGTAGTTTCTCACTACCTTGAGTAAATGTATGTCTTTCGATTCATGTGATCATTGTTTATTTGACAAGCATTGTAGAGTTTTTTTTTGTAAGAGTTCTAAAAAAAATAAATAAATTGAAATTGATTCATTCTGATGTATATGGTCCTATTGAGGTTAAATAATTGGGTGATAGTATGTATTTTATTACTTTTATTACTTTTATTACTTTTATTACTTTTATTACTTTTATTAATGATACTTCACATAAGATTTGTGTGTATATATTGAAAAATAAAAGTCAGGTACTATAATATTTTTAAAAATTTTATGCCATGACGAAAGAATAACAATGTTACCTTTGAAGTGTATTCGGACTGATAATGGTGGAGAATACACATCCAAAAACTTTTAAAGAATACTATTCAAAGCATATGATCAGGTATAAGATGATAGAACTTGAAATACCACAGCATAATGGTATAGCTGAAATGATGAACCACACTATTGTGAAAAAAGTTATATGTATATTGAGGATGATAAATTACCAAAGCTATTCTTGGGTGAAGCAGTTAACACAGCTTGTTATTTGCTTAACAGATCACCATTAGTTTCTTTGAGTTTTGATATTTCAGAAAGAGTGTAGATAAAGAAAGACGTTTCATACTCTTACTTGAAAATTTTTCGGGCGTAAAATATTCATACATGTGCTAAAAAATAAAGGTCAAAACTTGACAGTAAAGTCGCACAATTTGTATTTATAAGATATGGTGATGAAAAATTTTGCTACAGGATATGGGATCCAATTAACAAACAAATATATGATCTTTTTATGAAAAAAATCATAACAAATTTTGAGAAAAATGAGAAGACTACACAGGTTATTATTAAGTATGATAATTCAACACTAACAGGAGTTTCATCGAAAAGAGCCACAGATAGTGAAAATGATCAAGAGATAGAACTTGAGATATGAATGAGCCAGTCATAATTAGTGATGAGCTAGATGTAATTAATTTTGAATAGGAGAAGCAATTTACTCTACCTAAGAGTGTTAAGTAAGGTAAGCAGTCTTTTTCATCAGAAAGCATTAAACAAGGAAAATTACCTTCAAAATCAAATAGTGTAGAATCTCAGTCTATGAGATCTACCAAAGAGCATAGTCCATCCATCGGATATCTAAGTTTATATTTTATTTTAGTTATCAGTAAAAGGGAGCTAGAAAACTTTTAAGATGTGCAGACTACTCTAGATAGAGAGTATTAATTAAAACTAATGAAAGAAGAGATTGAGTCATTACAAAAAAAATGATACGTATGATCTTGTTAAACTTTTGAATGGGAGTAGGCCATTGAAAAATAAATGGATGTTCAAGTTAAAAAAGATAGTGACAAACTAGTGAGGTACAAAGCTTGATTAGTGGTGAAAGATTTTTTTCAGAAACCCAACATCGATTTTGATAAGATCTTTTCCCCGATTGTAAAGATAAGTTCCATTCGAGTAGTGTTGAGATTAGCAGCTAGTTTGAATCTTGAGCTTGAGTAACTTAATGTTAAGACTGCATTCTTGCATGGTAACTTATAGAAAGTTCTTTATATCGATCAGCCTGAGGGTTTTGAAGAAAAAGAGAAAGAGCACTTAGTTTACAAAATGAAAAAAAAAAAGCTTGTATAACTTGAAATAAACTCCACAATAGTGGTATAAAAAGTTTAATTTTTTTATAGTGAGCCACAACTATAAAAAAATGACAACAGATTATTGTATGTATATCAAAAAATTCTCTAATGGTAACTTTATTATTTTCTTATTATATGTTGATGATATATTGATTGTGGGATAAGATGTTGGTATGGTTCGTAGGATGAAATAACAATTGTCTAAGTCTTTTAACATAAAAGATTTAAGTCCAACAAAATAAATTCTTGATATAAATATTATCTAGGATAGGAAAGTTAAAAAGTTATGGTTATCACAAAAAAAATATGTTGAATGGGCACTTAGTGGATTCAACATATAATATGCTAAATCAGTTAGCAATCCATTTGTTAACCATTTTCATTTAAGTAAAAAATCTTATCCGATGACTAAGGAAGAACAACTAGCTATGTTTAGTATTTCTTATTCTTTTGTAGTCAGTTCTTTAATGTATTTTATGGTTTGCATATGACCTGATATTGTTCATGCAGTTAGTGTAGTGAATAGATTTCTTTCTAATCCGAGAAAGGTTCACTAAGGAGCAATGAAATAAATTTTCTGATATTTGAAGGACATTTAAAAAATGTGCTTAAGTTATGGAGTTTCATAATCAATTTTAGAAAGGTTTACTGATGCTGACATGGCATGTGATATTGATTGTAGAAAATTTATTTCAAAATATTTGTTCACTTTTACAAGAAGAGCTATGTTTTAATAGTTTAAGTTACAGAAATGTGTAATTTTATCAACTATAGAAGTTGAATACAAGATAGTAACTGAAGCAGGTAACAAAATGTTTTGAATGAAACATTTTTTTCTTGAAATAGTGTTGAATCAAAAAGAGCATGTGATATTTTATGATAGTCAGAGTACTTTAGATTTGAGTAAAAATATCATGTACCATGCTAAAACAAAACACATTGATGTTAAATATCACTAGTTATATTTAGTGATTGATTAACAGTAAATTTTATTGAAAAAAGTCTATACTAATGAAAATACATCAGATATGTTGACTAAAACACTTTTCAAGAAGAAATTTGAGCTATGTAGTAACTTAGCCAGAATGTATTCCTTGACCTAAGTAAGTTCTAAATAAAACTGCTATGTCAATGAATCTCCTCTTAATAGGGTTGGAAGGGAGAGATTATTAAGAATGTGGGGTCTAACTCCATTATATCCACCAATTAAAAAACCCAAAACCTCTTGCTTTTGACAATGAAATAAAGCCCTACAAATAAAAAGTGAGGGTTGCATTTTTGGTGAAACAAAGTGGTGTCAAATAGAAAGAAAAGAAGCTAGAAAAAATAGAGAGAAAATGAAGAAAGGAAAGTTAGTTAAATGAGAGTCGCTCTGTGGTCCGATTAAGTTGAGATTTTGTTAACAAGTTTATGATTCAGATTTTTACATTCTAAACAGTGGATATTGGGTTTGAAGTTCTCTAAAAATAAATTCAAAATATATTTGTTGTGTCACCTATTTTGTGATATTTCTCTAATTATTTCTCTAGTTATTGATTAGCTTTAGTTTTAACTAGAAAAAAAATTTGTATATTTATTATTTGATAATAGAGATTTTTCAAGTGATCCATAGTTTTTTTTTTCTACACTGAAGATTTTTTATGTAAATTTTAATGCGCTTTATTTTTTTTATATTGTTGATTGTTGTTTATTACTGTAAATTTATTGTGACATATTACTTTTACATTGTTATATTTGTTATTTTAGGTCTAACAATATGTTGAATCAAAAACAATAGTTAATCCAATAAAAAATAAAAGAAAAACAGTATGAAAAATATCGTTCAACAAATGAGTCACATCCAACAAAATTAATTCAATTTCTTTAAGATAATATATACTTTATTTAAACTATATAAAGAATAAATGAAATTCAATGAAAAAGAATTGAGTTGGACCTTCCTAATGTAGTACATTGATCAAAACAAAAACCACGTAGTAAATCTCAAGGGACCGATTCATCAAAGTCGGTTGCCAATTGCAAACAGAAATGAACAACTTGTTGAGACGTGAGACCATTAATTATATTGAGATGGGGTCCCTCTTTCCTGCCTGCCAGCCTATTACTCCTGCCATATAGTTACGAACCAATCTACTCCCTCCTTAATTTTAACTTTCTCCTTGATTTTGGCTTGGACTTTGTCTTCTTTTATGCTTTTTACATAAAACCATGTATATATGAATTATGGTGGCCATTTGCTTCTTATCCACCCTTCTTTATATAATTTTTCGTAAAATGATCATGGGCTTTTTAAAAATTTTTATTTGGACTTAATTTAATTTTTGAAAGCTCTTAAAATATGGTCTTATAAATATTATTTAATATATTTAAGATTTTACTTTTGATATGCTATTCCACAATGATTGAATTTTAATTAATTGGTAAAGAAATAAAACTCCTATCTTTATTATGTACTATTGTTATAGAAAAGAAAAATATGACGAAGTTTCTAGTAATACAAATGTTGAAATCACGTCTTTGGAATATTGAGGAGCATCAATGTAATTCTTGGAAACAAATAATATAATCAACTTTTTTTTTTTGTAAGAAAAAATTTGAAAGTAGATAAGTTATTTAGTCTTTTAAATTAAAATAAGATGTGTCGTATCTGATAATTTGAGACAGATAATTATAAAACGTGCATTCGAAATAATCTCAACAAATAATATTCGATAAAACTCGAACTCAAAACGTCTTGATCAAAGATAATAAATTTTAACAAATTGAATCAATCATTTGCTGGTAATCAACTTTCCTTTATAGTTTATACCAAGCGGAAAATTTTCATCAGCAAATTGTTTGCGCTCGGATTGATTATTTGTGGATTTTGTGAGTGAATAGAAGAACAAATTGAAATGGTTGTTAAGTGGGATTTGTTCCTTATTTTATATGGTCGAAGGAATCTAGGACAGATCACGGGCAACATGTTGCACTTCTCAATTCTCTCGCAACCAATGGGAATAAATTTTGAAGTTATCTTGATTCTTTTAAGACCGTTGTAAATTCAATTGTCATGGATGAAAAAAATAAAAATCATTCTATATATATATATATATATATATATATACATAAAAATAGAAATCATTCTTTTTTTTTCACATTCATTTATCCAAAAAAGAGTTTGCTAATGAGTGTCTTTAGAACAGTATTTAAAATTAATTAATATACTATTTATAAGAAATATTATATTAAATGTATTAATTGATTATTCATGATTCTAATGCATTGAATGAAGATATTGCTTTATACAATAATTTTAAAAAAATACTCTTAAAATTTTCTTAAACAAAAATTTTTATATTAAAATTAACTTAAATTCTTTGAATATTGTCTAATCTATTAATAAATTAAAATATAATTAAATAATTAAATTCATAAGCAATAAAATTTAAATAAAAATATCAAAATTTTAGAACATGCCTGTTTATCACTAAACCAATACCTCATTAACAAATATTATTTAGTCCTAGTATTTCATTATCAGTAAAGGAAAATTAAATGGCATTAATGGGTTTATTTAGTTTAATTCGATTGTATTATAAAAAATCTCTTTGCTTTGTTTTTTCTTAAAATTACAGAACTTTTGTTTGGCAAATGATTGTTTCATTTTTTTTTTGTTTTGCACATCAGTTAATGATAATTTTCAATTCAGAATTATTATGAAAAGCAAAAACAATTAGCTGGGTATCCTTTCCATCATCATCATCACTCGCTAAAAAGTGATTCAAAAGCTTCCATGGTCAAAAAGGGGAAAAGATTTTTATTTGCTCTGAGTTAACAACTGGACATTTTAGTCATTTTCTGAAATTCTTGTAAAACGCAAAGTCGCAATCTGCTGGCCAGGCTAAGTCAGATCCTCTTTTATGGTGTCCTTCTCCTTGTCCTGGCCTTCCCCTTCCAGGTTCCCTGCGCCAAAGGTGGAACGTCACTAGTCCATATTCGTATCACACCAATAACGATTCCCCTCTTTAAGATTGATCATGACAACTTTTTTTTTTTTAACGTTACTTCGAATTTTCCTTCGCGTTTGGTGAGTGAGAGCGTGAACTTTTTTAATTGATCTTTCTTTTTTTTTTTTTCCCATCATTGTTAATTCTTCTCATGCTCATGGAAAAGAAGGAAAAAGGTTGAACATATGACATTTGTGCTAAGTTTCACATTTATTTTATTAGTAAATATTTCATTGTTGATAAAGAAAAACCAATACAACACAACGATTTTGTCGGTTCATTCTTACCGTTTAAAAAAGCTTTATCATCTTCTCATTACATATTTTGTATAAATGAATCTTTCATATTTTATTTATTTTTTTGATAAAAAAATTTTTTAAAATAAAAAAATTGTTCAACCCTTTAAATCAAGATAATACGTGCATATTTGATTTACTAAAACAGATGCTATCTTTCATGTATATATTTGAGATAATATCAAAAGATATCATTAATGAGATTTGAACTCAAACATTATATTAAAAAAAAAAGAGAAGAGTTCAGCCAATGGAGCTATGGCATGCTTATTTTATTTTCTCATTATCCAACTATACTCTATTATTTCAACTAAAAATAACGATGCTTCCTTTACAAAGAAATTTCAAACACTGATGATATGTATAAGAGATTGCCCCATCCATAATGACTGTAATAAGCAAAGCAATCCGTTTGAAAGGAAACAAAAAAAAAAAGGGCTCAGCTAATTCCAATTTCCAACAATGAAACGTGGTAAAAGTGTTTAGTTTAGTTAAAGTGAATTAAAGGCCAAGAGCAAGGCATCAGGAACAAAAGTAGAGGATCAAAACTCGAAAGGGACAGGGAAAGGAACCTGAGAAGTGAGAAAGTGTCATACCTTGCTTGCCTACTCCGACCGAACTTTTCTCTGTTTATCAATCTAGTACTATTGAATTTTCTTCAAGATTTTACTGCTCAACTCTTTTTCCAATTTTCGCCGACACCCACAATACAACAACCTTTGCATATAATAAAATACACTCTCTCTTCATTACTACTCTCAAGCTTCGAATCTCTCTCTCTTCTTTCCTTTTCTTTAATGGCGATGTCTCCAACCATTGAGCCTCCCAACAACTACAGCTGCTTCTCATTCTCTTCCTCTTCCTCCTCCTACTTCTTCTTCAGCTGTTCTTGCGTGTCCATGGTTCTATATCACGTGCTCCGCCTCACCTGATCCTCACCTCTTAGCACTGCCAAAATCAACTGCAACAACCACTACAACACGAAAAACCAAAAAATACAAAAAGAAAAAAGAAAAGAAGATAGCAATGGGTTACAATAACAGACCTTTTTCTCTTTCTATGATTCGTTTGCTACTCACTGAGTTAGTCTTTCTTGGTTTGATCTTTGCTTTCTCTCCAGCTCAATGCATCACTGATTCTTCCGATGGTATTTCTGTTTTTCCTTTTATTTTTTATTTTCTTCTTTAATTGTTTTACGCATTTTCTTCATTGATTTGGTTGTATGATTGAGGTTGACAAGTGTAAAATTATTGACTTGTTTGGCTTAGATGTGAATGTGATTATTAGTCAAGAAATAATCTTTGACGATCTTTCTTTTGAAAAGTTTGATCTTCTATGCTGTGTTTGTTTCTCCAGAAAAATGTGGGAAAAATTGGAGAAAAAGTATATTTGCTTTGATTCCTAATATTGTCATTTATTTTTGCGAAAATGTAATACTTTATAGTTTCGAGTAGGAAAAAATCTACAATTTCTGGATTTTAGTTATATTTGGTGACATTTTATCAGTGCATATGTAAATGGAAGGTTTAATTCAATCTAATCTGAATTTGTTTTTTTTTTTTTTTTAATTTTGAAACCTGGGGATGTCTTATTATGTTGTTTCCTTTACTTATTTGCGAGCAGTTCAAGCGCTTCAGGTTATGTACACTTCATTGAACAGTCCTACAAAGTTAACAAATTGGAAAACTAATGGTGGTGATCCATGTGGAGAGTCATGGAAAGGGGTTACCTGTGAAGGCTCCGCTGTCGTTTCTGTGTATGAGAGTATATATTTCAAATTTAGCTATTTGTTTTTGGAATTTTGTAGTTTGATCAGTTTATGTTTGGTTAATGGGTCTTGTTATTGTTATCACAGTGATATTTCTGGGTTAGGACTTTCTGGAACCATGGGATACTTGCTCTCGGATCTTATGTCCTTGAGAACACTGTAAGATAATTCCATTGCTCTGATATCTGCATGTGCCATTGAGAATGTATCTCTTTGTTAATCAGCTAATTAGTTAAATGGCTTTTCCTTTGTCTCATGTTAGTGATTTGAGCAACAACAACATTCACGATACAATCCCGTACCAGTTGCCACCTAATCTCACAAGCCTGTAATGTCTCTGAGTCATTGTTGTTTCTATTGTTTTAAGTATTTTTTTTATTGCTTAATGTTAAAATGCTTATTTATTATATGATGCAGGAATCTCGCAGGTAACAACTTGAGTGGGAATCTTCCATATTCAATTTCTAGTATGGTCACTCTTACTTACCTGTAAGTGATATAACTCAAATGCTATGATGATTTGTTTACACATTGCGCAATTGAGTAGCAAATCAAACTTCCTCACGTTTCCTAATTCTAAATCTTTGGTTATAGGAATTTAAGCCATAATTCACTCTCCCTGTCTGTTGGAGACATTTTTGCTAATCTTGCCGTCCTTGGTACCTTGTAAGAAAACTTAACCTTTTATATTTAATGTAATCTATTAGGTTTGCTCTATGTAGAATTTCTGAAATCTAAGTTGTTATTCCTTGTTGTTTTAATATTCTACTCATCACTGTCTGGTTTAACTCTTAAAACTTTCCATTTCAGTTATGTTTGGATATTTATTAAGTGGATTTTCTTTTGAAGCCATGCAATTAATTGTTTCCCAGTTTTTTAACTTGTTTAATTAATGAGCTCTGATGATGGAGTTATCTTATGGAATTAATAAGTTTTTGTGGAGTTCGATGCTTATCTTTTGAGTGATCAAATAACATGTTTTTCTTTAGGTATGTCTTATGGTAGGGTGGCTAGATGGTTTTATAAATTTGTACTGTCAATCCTCTTACCAAATAAATTCCTAATTGTTTGTAACATAAAGCATTTTAAAGGTGTTGAAATTTGTTGATTTAAAGCTCCAACTGGAAAATTATATTTGGATTTTGGTTCAACTTAAGGTTGTTTTGTCTTCCCTATATTTATAATTATGTGCATTAATTGAGAAATATTTTGCTGTATGTTTTTGGATTGAATTTCATTAAGGATCAGGGGTAGAGGGAAGTTTTGAATACCTTAACAACATCTAACTATATTCTAATATTTACCTGTAGTCCTTTTTTTTCTAAATATTTTTCTAACCACACTATGATTTGGGTACCTTGTTAATGCAGGGATCTTTCCTTCAACAATTTTAGTGGGGATCTTCCTATTTCATTTAGCTCATTGAGCAATCTTTCTACGCTGTAAGTAAAGTGTTGCTTAATTAAGAGTAAAAAACAAAGGGGAAAACCGGTTTCAGATATTTGTGGAGCTTAACCAGGTGCTATTGATATCTGAATTTGTGGCAGGTATATGCAGAACAATCAATTGACTGGTTCTCTTAACGTCCTTTCGGGTTTATCATTGACAACTCTGTAAGTTACTTTTCTAATACTGCTGTTGGATTTTTACTCCCTGTCAGTCTGTTCTTATGCACCCTAGATTCTGAACAGCAATGTTGCAAAGAATCATTTCAGTGGATGGATTCCTCGAGAGCTTTTTTCAGTCCCAACTTTTATGTAAGGCTTGATGTAGCATTGCTGCCAATTTACTTCTTCCATATTTAGTTTGTGCAAAATGTTTGAATTTGCAATAAAAAATGAAACAGATATGATGGAAACTCCTTTGCCAATGGGCCTGCCCCTCCTCCACCACCATATAGTGCATCTCCACCTGGTAGATCCCATAATAAACATAACTCTGGATCAGGAGCTCGTACATCCCCTGCTTCTGATGGTCAATCATCAGATTCAGATAAGGGACCACCAGCTGGACTTATTGTAGGCATAGTTCTTGGCTCTTTGTTGCTGGTTCTCCTGGCTCTACTTGCTCTTGTTTTCTGCATCCGCAAAAATAAAAGAAAGGTGGGTGGTGCAAGGGCTTCAAGAAGGAATCTTTCGGTTGGCTCCAATGATGGTAGGTTTTCTTCTTCATACTCTGTTCCCCAGCAGTACTATTACTTTGAAATTATTTTTTTTTAGTTACATCTTTGGATTGCATAATTCCTCATTGAAAACGTGAATATATGTGGAGCTACACTAACTAGAGATCTATTTCTAATGAAAAATTGAAAAGCTTCAAGACTTGAGTAACAATAGGCAGCTACTATAGATGCCCATGTCTCATTCTATAGCTTGTTTTGTTTACTTAGTGGATTGATATATTTTAAAAATTGTTTGAACCCTTTCATGTCTATTGGTATGATCAAATGTTGCTTTGGTTACTATTGAATGAAATTGCTTCAATAAAGCAACCAGATTTAAAGAAATTTGTTGGCAGTATTGTTTCTCCCTTATAATGCCTTTCAAATTCACTAGTAATTGGTGCTGCAAACTCTCTAGCATCCTAAAAATGCTGGACCTGTATTCTGCTTCATTTTTGCAGGACATACCAATATGCAAGAGCAGAGGGTGAAAAATGTTGCTGCAGTTATAGATTTAAAACCCCCACCAGCAGAAAAAGTGACAGTTGATAGGTTGTCCAAAAATGGATCTCTAAACAGAATGAAGTCACCCATCACTGCTACATCATATACTGTTGCTTCTTTACAAACAGCCACTAATAGTTTTAGTCAAGAATATCTTATTGGTGAAGGTTCCCTTGGTCGTGTTTACAGTGCAGAGTTTCCGAATGGAAAGGTAACTTAACTGTAATAAATATTTAATATTGAAGTGCTCCAATAAAGACTAATGTTGGATATTTTGTGAAATAATGCAAGATTTTTCAGAATGATAACTAATTATTTTTATCTTGTTTAAACCAGACAATGGCTATTAAAAAAATAGACAATTCTGCACTATCATTACAAGAGGAAGACAATTTTCTGGAAGCTGTCTCCAATATGTCACGCTTGAGGCATCCCAATATTGTTACATTGGCTGGATACTGTGCAGAGCATGGACAGCGTCTTCTGGTATATGAATATATAGGAAATGGTAGTCTTCATGATAGGCTGCACTTTTCTGATGATGACAGCAAGACATTAGGCTGGAATGTACGTGTCAGAGTGGCACTTGGCACTGCCCGGGCTTTAGAGTATGTTATATGTGTACAATTTTTTTGAGTCTCTCTCCCTCCCTTCCACAGTGCACACACGTGTTGCTTTAGCATTTGGCTGCTTGCTTGCATATGTTCCTTTCTGATGAAGCTGTCTTTCAGGTACTTGCATGAAGTGTGCTTGCCTTCAGTTGTACATAGAAACCTCAAGTCAGCAAACATCTTACTTGATGAAGAGCTCAATCCTCACTTGTCAGATTGTGGTTTAGCTGCTCTTACGCCAAATACTGAGCGACAGGTAAAAATTTTCTTTGGACAATGAGTCATTGGTGAACAGGGTTTCACTCAACTGCCATCTGTGAAGGGAAGTTTTATGCTAGCTCTTTATTTCTTTGTTTGATTCCATGTTGGGCAGGTTTCAACACAGGTGGTTGGTTCATTTGGTTATAGTGCTCCTGAGTTTGCATTGTCAGGAGTATATACGGTAAAGAGTGATGTGTACAGTTTTGGGGTGGTGATGTTGGAGTTATTGACTGGTCGGAAACCACTGGACAGGTAAAACCTGTTTTCTGTATTTAGCGGTCAGAAATCACTATATGATGATCTTTATATTTTGGCATTGTTACAATGCTTTGTTTATCTGTCCAAGTAAAATTTTGTTTTGGCTTAATCTGCATTGTTTAGTTCAAGGGTGAGATCAGAGCAATCACTTGTCAGATGGGCCACTCCCCAACTACATGATATAGATGCCCTGGCAAAAATGGTTGATCCTGCCCTCAATGGCATGTATCCAGCAAAATCTCTGTCACGCTTCGCAGACATCATTGCTCTCTGTGTTCAGGTAAAGGAACTTACTAATACTTTGGACTATTTGGATTAAGTTAACCTGATTAGTTTTGTAGGGTAAAAGAAAAGAAAAATAAGACATTGTTGACTTTTATTTTTGTGTTTTTTCTTAAAATATTTCTGGAAATAAAAATTTGCTAATTAGAAGGTCTTTTTTTTTTTTTTTTCCTATGTAGCCGGAACCGGAGTTCCGGCCTCCCATGTCTGAGGTTGTCCAAGCTTTAGTGAGGTTAGTGCAAAGGGCAAGTGTAGTCAAAAGGCGATCCAGTGACGAATCAGGATTTGCATATAAGACGTCAGATCCTGAGGCAATAGAAATGTCATTTTAAGTGTCTGGTTGGAACTCCGCAGCTTGAAACTGATGCCTCGCAAACGTGTATGCAACATGACAAGGTCTAGGATGACTAAAAGAGCAAACAAGTTAAGCGGAAAATATCTGTAAGAGAATCAAAATCGAGAATGGAAAAAGCAAAAAAAAAGTTATGTAATTATATCTCACACACTTTCAGTTTTAAGTTTATAGTTTCCATTGCAGATGTATAGGTGTATTATTGGACATTATGATGCACATTCACGTTTTGCAGCTTAATTAATAAAAAAAAGAATTTTCTATAATTCAAGCAAAGTACATCACATTCCTTTGTTTCGTCCTCATGGTTTTCATGTTTCAGTCCCATGTCTGTCTCCATTGGTCTTTGGCTTTTCCGCCATAAATTGCTAACACGAGTTGTGTTGTGCTAATGGATTGTGATTGTGGACCTGCCACATTTCCATTTCGTGACGTCAGAACTCTTGTTGCCTAGATGCTATTGGGAAAGAAACTGTGACTGAAAAAGTCAACGTGGGTTTATCATAAGAGTCAAAAACAGGCTGTGCCATGTGAATCCTTTATGTTACTTGTCATCGGAGTCGGATCAGTGGCTCAGTGCGTTTTTGGGCAATAATTTTGAATAAATTTTCTGACTTTGATAACAGCTGCAGCCAACCAGTTTTCTGGTACTTGTTATTGGACCTCCTTTTGCTTTGGGCTTCTCTAGGTCGATTCATTTTGTCTTATAAAAATAGGTGCGATGATACTATGAAAACGCCGGCCCATTGTCCATGCAAGCAAGATTTTGGACCGGCCTAATTTGGTGATGTGATGTAACGATAATAAATTGAAAATTTTAGGGAAAAATAAAATTCTCTTTTTTTTTTTTTTAGATCATTTAAGGAATTCTCTTCCATTCTTAATTTTTAGTGGAAATCTAGCTAAGAATAAGGATGTTAATGAATTAAGTTAGACTGGGATAGGTTTTCGCTCTATTAAAGTTTTTAATATTTATATTTGAAATTCATTAGATTTGACATTAAAATATTATTTTTTATATTTAATTTGATTTATATATTTTTAAATCACAATTGATTTAATTTAAAATTAATTTAATATAATATTTATAAAATTATATTTTAATTATAAAAAAATATTTTTATTAAATTAATATTTTAAATAAAATATTAAATAATAATTTTATTAATATAATATATAATTAAATTAATTAAAAATATATTTTATAAATCAAGATCGGATCAAAGATGATATCTCCTAAAATCTGACTCCAACTCAAAACCGAATTTAAAGAAAAAAACCCAACCTAACTTGATTTAAAAAAAAAAAAAAATCTGACTTTATCAAAGACAAATCAAATCTATCGAATTATTTTAGCATCCTTAAATTATAGTTTCTACTTTTTATTAAAATTAAAAATTGAAAAAAAATGTAAATAAAAAAAAGGGGAAAACTGTTGTAATCTCTCAATGAAATTAATGATCCCCTGATTTATCCCATAGTTTTTAAGACAAGGAAGAAATTTTAAACCCACTCCAAGGTACCGTCATCACCTGCCGGTTTCGGCAAATTCGCACTCTAACATCCCACCATAAAAGCTGCCGTTTTTATCGCTACGCTGACAAACAACCAAAGCCAAAAGCAAATCTCTCTTAACTCTCGCATTAGATCCAAACCTTAAACCCCATCAATCAATGTCTTTAACTAATAACGCAAACAATTTCCACAATCTTTTTCTTGAATCTAAACAAGATCAACCCGACACCATCCGAATTCCCGACCGGGTCGAACTTCGCTCGAGTCCGAGGAGTCGTCAGGGTTCTCCGAGTCGGTCCCCACGACTCGGCCCCAGTCGGTTCATGAATGGTGAAAAGAGCGGCTCATTTGTTGGAGCTGAATTGTTAGGAATATTGTGGGGTAGTCGAAAGAAGCAATCGAAGAAGGTGAAGAGAAAAGGAGGGAAAGTTTGGTACCACAAGAATAGGGTGAAAGGACTTGTGGTGGTGATTGCATTGGTGGGTTTGTTTTTCTTGGTCAATTGGTTTATGCTTTTGAGGTTACAAGATCACCGGGTCGGACGCCATACTGGATCTTCCAGGAATTCTTCTTCCGTTTCGGTTCAGGTACGTAGCTCAACTCTCATAGTCTCATCTCATTGGCTTTGAGATTTATTTTGGAATTATTATAGAATACATTAATGATAAGGAAAAGAATGGACATTTAGGAGGCGATTTGCGGCATCGGTGAAAGGTTAATATTATTAATTCCAGTTTCAAGAAGTGGTAATAATCATATATTAGTAACTTACTAAATGAAAGATAGCTAGTATAATTTGCCAATTGCATTGCTTTTGTGGGTTTTGCAGGGAAAGGTGAAAAAGATTAGTAAGGGGAAAAAGCAATATAATGGTATTTATGGAAGGATGTTGGCTTTGGCTGCTCATGCTTTGGCAGAGGTATTTGAATATAACCAATGATGTCTTTCTGTTTATTCCCTATAATGAACAGCCTATGTCGATACTGTTTATCTCTTCTTCTGGTTTTGCATGTTTTCATTGAAAAAAGTGTTATGACATATAGGGGCAAAATAAACGTGAGCCAAAAGATTTATGGCAGGAACCTGTGGTTCCTGCTTCTGCTTGGAGACCTTGTGCTGATCAACATAACTGGGAACCTAGTGGTCTCTCTCTGACTTCTATATGTTTAATTCACTGGAGCATAGATAATTTAAACTAGTCCTGACATAATACCTTTTGTTATTTCCAGAGGGGAAGAATGGATACATTATGGTTACTGCAAATGGTGGAATGAACCAGCAACGTGTAGCTGTAAGTGATTACATATCCGAAATGCTAGTGTGTGTTCCAATCTCTTGAATCTGCATTCAACTTTCCTCTCTTTCTGAGTTTAGTACACAGTTTATGATTGCTAAAAGTTACTGTTGGTGACAGGTCTGCAATGCTGTAGTTGTTGCTCGATTACTTAATGCAACTCTTGTTGTTCCCAAATTTATGTACAGTAGTGTCTGGAAAGATGTAAGGTGAGGCTTGTCGATGTTCCTTTCTTTTCTTTTCAGAGTGATTTCCTTCTTAACCTTTTTTATGTTTCTTTCCCCTCAGAAGATGGATGTTCTCTTGCATCAAAACATTTAACATTTTCCAGTATATTCTTGATCTTTAAGCACTAAATGATTGGAATTTACTTTCAGATGAAATTTATTTAGTATCTATGGAGATGACTTCTATTTGGTCTAGATGGAAAAATAACCAAATCAAATTTTAAATTGCATAGTCAATTCAGCGATATCTATCAGGAGGAGCATTTTATTAACTACCTGACTCCTGACATTCAAATAGTGAAAGAACTTCCTGAGGAGCTAAAGTCACTAGATTTGGAGGCCATTGGTAGCGTTGTGAGTTTCTTCCTCTAAATCAAGTTCTGAATGGTTTTTGCTTGCAACTTTTGTCTTAGTGTGTCTTTTGTCTATAGTGATTGTTCAATTGATTTTCCAGGTGACAGATGTAGATATTAGGAAGGAATCTAAACCAAGTTTTTATCTGAAAAACATTCTCCCTATCCTACTCCAGAAAAGAGCTGTCCATTTTGTTGGATTTGGGAATCGTTTGGCATTTGACCCAATACCATTTCAGTTGCAGGTATTTCTAGCCTTTATATATGTAACCATAAAAGGCTGCTTTTAATGCTAGCTTTATTCATTAGATAAACTTCATAAGCAGTTCTTGATAATAAAATTGATGGCTATACCCTTTTCTTTCCTACTTTGCTCTTCCTAATTGGGGGACTTTATCTAGAGACTTCGATGCAGATGTAATTTTCATGCACTTAAATTTGTTCCAAAAATACAAGAAACTGCAGCTTTACTCCTTGAAAGATTGCGCCGGCATGCAGCTCGGCCAGGACTATTGGATCATTATCTTGTTGGTCCACGTGCAGTATCAGCTATGATTGCAAGGAGTGATCGTGCTGCAAAAGCTTCCAGATATCTTGCTTTGCATTTGAGATTTGAGATTGACATGGTAGCTCATTCTTTATGTGAGTTTGGTGGAGGTGAAGAAGAGAGGCAAGAATTGGAAGCATATCGACAAATCCATTTTCCTGCATTAACAGAGCTCGAGAAGACACAAAAGTATGGATAATTTTCTATTTCTTCTTCTCTATCATTTTTTTTAATCTCCTTTGTTTTCTTTCCTGGTAAATTTGGAGGAGAAACATGCAAAATATTGCTTTATATTGGGACAAACTGTTTTTACTTGTTTCAGGTTACCTTCCCCTGCCATGCTCAGGTCTGAAGGGTTATGTCCATTAACACCAGAAGAAGCAGTACTTATGCTTGCTGCTCTAGGTTTCAACCGTAAGACTCATATATATGTGGCAGGGGCACAAATATATGGAGGGACAGCAAGATTGGTTGCTTTGACGAGCTTGTATCCTAACTTGGTTACCAAAGAGAATTTGCTTACACCAGCGGAACTTGAACCATTCCTGAACTTCTCATCTCAGGTAACAAAGTGACATTGACACCTCTTGTTTGATAACAGTTTAGGTTTTTTGCGATTGTTGCATTGATAAGTGGTGGTTCTTGAGCAGCTGATCCCTACTGAAATTTGAACTTTGTGAATTATTTTAATATTAGCTCTTTTCATCATGCACAAACTGCTAAATGCTTGTTTTACAGGTTATTCTGATACCGCCTCCTGCATTAATGATCAAAGTTATATAGGTTCTGAATAACTAATTTAGATATTTGGAAATTATTTTATTAAAACTTTTTATATAGCATTTTTAGGACTTGTAAGATTAGGAGAAATGGTTTTCCGTTGATTGTTTATGCTCTTCTCATTAGTTACTGTCATACTTCGTGTGAGTGCAATGACATGATGACCTTATTTCATCTGTAGCTAGCGGCACTGGACTTCATCGCCTGCACTGCAGCTGATGCATTTGCCATGACGGACTCTGGTAGCCAGTTGTCATCTTTGGTATCTGGCCATCGAATATACTATGGTGGAGGGAAGATGCCTACAATACGCCCTAACAAGCGGAGACTCGCTACTATATTCTTGAAGAACAATACTATAGAGTGGAAAGTGTTTGAGCAGAGAGTGAGGAAGGCCGTTAGGCAAACTAAACATGTCCAGAGTAGGCCTAAGGCTAGGAGTGTTTACCGGTATCCACGGTGTAAAGAGTGTATGTGTCTAACAGATTGACATATTGCCCTTTTCACTTTTAAGCATGTTCTGCTTATAACATGTAACATTCTTTGTTGTTTAATATTAGTCTCAAATTAAGCTTGAGCTTCTGTGATTATTCTATATCGTTGTTTAATATGAGGCAAGCTTGTTATTCTTGGAACCCTCTTAGGCCAAGCTTATGGTGAGATGGCAATGCATAATCAAAACAAGTCAATAAGATGTGTTACCAAAAACAAAGGCGAAAGTGAAAAGGTGATACTTGGAAGTTTTTCTGCGGCAAATATTGGTTCAACGTCGGAGAACTACAGATCAATCCTCCTGCAGACTTAATCTCCTAAACCTAACACAGATGCAGATGTCTCCAACACATAAGTTACTAACAGCCACCAGTTTGGGCAAAGCACACAATTTCTGCAACTATACAACTCATACAACAGGCTACAAGCTAAATCTGCATAAAGAGTGTTCTCATGCAACAAAATTTCCCCATGATTTTCTTATCTCTTCCGCCGTTTGGGCTCCACCTGGAAAAGATCATAATAATGAGAAGTAGAGGCAGAACCTCAAAAAACAATATAATTGTTTTCTAAGCAAAGAATACAGATAAATGGACTTTTCTCTATATTCAGTGACATTTTTATATCTAAAATGTCTAAACTTCATGTCTAGAATGAGATGATTGCCTACACGTCTATATCATGTTCTTGAAGCCCAATTAACAAAATTAAAAGAGAGCAGGGGCAAACTCACAAACCACCTGCTAATGCAATGGGTATAATGTTTGGCACACTTTGGTAACAAGTACAACAATCGCAGTCTTGACCAGCAAATGACCTTGTTAATCTTAAAAATGCAATGAAATGGCCATAATAACTATGCACACTGCTAGATAAAGACATAAAACCAATAAAAAAATTGGGCACATGGAAATAATAACTATTTACACTACTGAATACAATAAACTCAGTGAAACAAACATGCACATAGAGTCAAATGTAAAACCAAAGTGAAGTTTTCAACTATAAATTCTGCAAGAAATCAAGAAATATTATAACTGTTCCAAATAACTTCTACAACTTAGAAACCAGTATCTGTTATTTGTTATTGGAACAACAATATGTCAATTGCATGTGGTTTGATGCATGATTTGCACAGGATGAACATTCCTGTTAATTGCACCTTACATCCATAAAGTTCCTCAGAGGACACGAAAAATAGATCCAGCAAATTGTGTACCAGAGGATTAGCAAAAACTAGATAGGTTAAAGAAAAAAAAGAAAGAAAATTGACTTTCAATGATGAGAATTTGGTCAAGAAGTGGTCTTACCTTTGCATCAGATACTGGTGAAGCATGAAATCCATTTTGTGATCTTTTGACACCCTCAGAACATTCAGAACACACGAAGTGGCCCAACTTTTTTGCTTCTTCAATTGTCATGCCCACACAAGCAGGATGATACCTACAAGAATGGAAAGAAGAACATGTAGCAATCTTAAAAATTATACTGCAGGTGGCACTGGGAAATCATAAAAAGAAGCATACAACACCATACCAGTCCTTGCAGCCCTCACATTGCACCATAAGATCATCAGGGTTGTATGGCATCTCACATTTGCAGTATCTTCAAAACAGAAAAACCCAGCGGAACCAAAGAATCAAAGACATATTGCCAATAAGAAAAACTCATATTTCACAAGCCAACAGATCATAATACTCACACAGCAACTCGGTCGGGTGTAAAGGCTCCAGTAGCGGCTTTATACTCAAATCTACAATAGTAATCCTCAGCCCCAACATTCTCAAGCTTAGTGTAGTTCTTGAAAGAATGAACAATGCACTTCCCTTCAATGGTGTGAGCACTTTGCACATCATAGTGGTCAGACAAAAACAGCTCCTTTGCTCCATGGAACTGCCTCCTTCCTCCAAGCGATTCCTCAGGACGATAATACCACCGCACTCGAACCTTCACATTATTCCTGCTATCTGATTCAATTTTCTCAATTCGAGCCACATAGGGGGGCTTACCAGTGTCGGAAGGACGCATCAGAACACAATCCCCAACTGCAAAAACATCAAACTTTCACTCTTAGCCATCACAAACAACATTATTTAACATCTATCTACACCTTTAAAACACATGTATTTGCATATACATTGATGTTAATATACATTGATAGATGGTTGCAAAGCCGCCACCTTTACCCTGCCAACAGACTTACATCTTTCAACATGAATGCCATTGCATCCTTTAAACCCATCAAAAAGCAAAAGCCCGACTACCAAAACAACCAAACATTCACTTCTTAACCGTCAAAACCAATTGTAATTGAGATATTTGAAATTTTCATATTGACAAACACCCAATGTCAAGATTCGAAAATTCCCAGAAGACATCTTCGACATCACCAAAGCAACAATTTTTTTAACGGCATATACGTATATGTAGGCGTATATCTACATGTAAAACACTTTACCTGTGACAACTTTGTTGGTGCCTCGGATGGTGTAAGAGTCGAGGTCTTTCTTCCCTGGTTTGGGCTTGGCAGCAGAGAGCCCTGGTCTTGTTTTTGCCATGGAGGCTAGGGTTTGGAGCTCCGGTCAAGATCAGAGGTTTACAGGGAAGTTGATATCTTTTTTCTTAATGAAACCACACAGTTTTGAAAGAATTAAGGGGGGAAGAAAGAAAGAAAGAAAGACAAACCCTAAGTTCCACTCATGGAAGTGAGAAAGAGAGAATAGAGACACCTCAGACAAGAAGAAAGGACTATCTGGAGAGAACACAGTGAAGAGCTGGAGTTACAGTGATTTTATTTTTAATTTTTATGTAATAATAATGTGGATAATTTAAAAGTGTATTTTGGTAACTCTGATTTCCCATGTAAGCATATGCCTTGCATGCTAGATATTCATCTATTAGTTGCCTTTTGCTTTGGCTAATTAGACGATGCCACGTTCAATTTCAGTGCAATGAAGGATTGTCTCCATATCCGTTCCCCATTCGCCATTTCCATTTCCAACCCATTTTTTTCATTTTTCGCCGTAGTACTTCACTGCTGGGCTCCAGCTTGAGACCCACAGTTATTGTTCGGATTTGGGATGCTTACAGTCAGCAAAATTTCACTGCTCCGGTCAATGGGTAAGGAAAGAAAAAGAGCCCGTAATATTTTAGAGATTTTAGCATAGCTGCTTATAAATAATTATCAATATTGAATTGAAATTCCCATGTGCATATGCTCTAATCGGCTATAAAATATAGCTACAAATATAAACTTTGGAACACATGGGTGCCATGATTCTACATCAAGTTACCCCTTTCGGCCCGTGGCTTCAACTTAAATGATGATTGAAACATAAGGGCCAAGCTCCCAAAGCTTTGCTTCACCTTTCATTGTCATCGGGTTGTATTGCCGGTACTAGAAAGAAATCTATGTCCAAGGAATTCAGATTTCAAAGTCACAAGCACCACGTAAGAAAATTTATTACTACCATATAGGAGAAAGTAACAAAATCGTCTTAATAGCTCAAAGTCTGCAGTTCTCCGTTTTTTGGCTTACCAAATTTGAACTACAAAAATCATAGTTGAATGTGGAATGTTGATACATATAAATATACATCCAGCCATGAATGTGAAAATTTTACTATCATAGACAACATACATATTGATTCAGCAGCTTCTAGGAAAATGAAAGGCTTCCTATTCCAAGAGGAAATTAATAGAAGAAACAAGGCACACCATTCTAGTTCAACGGTTGATTGGAGTGTGCATTCGCTCAACTATCCCGTTAACAGCATCACGGGACATCACTAATGTGTCGTGCAGCAAGATGCTATAGACATTCAAGCGCTGCAAAAAGATACACAAAAAAAGCCTCAGCATCATGAACGAAAAACGTACAAGCCAACTTCAGAAATAGCTTATTAAAGCAATCAGAGAACATGATGCAGTTCATAAAACAAACATATAAATACCAGGGAGTATTGGGATTGTTTTACATCCAAATCTATCATGATGACAGTGATAATTAAAAGTTAATAAGATAGTGTTTCAACATGTCATTTATGACAAAGAAATCTATTGCATATAGTTTTACTACATTTTCGTAACAAGGGAATCATTGTATTATTACCATTAAAGCAACTTACAATTGATGGCAATACATTGACATAATGTAGATTTTGTGTAGCTAGCTTCAACTTTTCATTTATGGGGCTACCATCCACCAGCAGAAGTTTCTTAGTATTCTCCATTTGATTTATATAGTTCACAATATTTTTTGTCTTATGTGTAGGAACCTCCAAATCCTCAAAGACGAAGCTGTTCAATTGTGCAATATTCATTGGCAAGGTTTCAAAACTCAATTAGGAAAGTAAAACTTTGTTTGGCATTCATCGGTAAATCTGCAAAACTATTTTATAAAATGAAAAAAAAAGTACTAATATTCTAAAAAGTTTTATACATGAGCTAGATGATAACTTACCTTGCCTTCGGCAGCACGAGCAGACAGCGCAATCTTCAGTCCAAGGCGTCGAACCTTCTTATTCAACTTAATAGCATGACTTCCTGGCTTAGGGCCATGCATAGTAGCACCACCTCGAAACTGTTATCGACCCCAAAAATCAATTAAAGGCCATAGAAGGCTACATAGTTCTAAAAATTCTTAAAATCAAAGAGCAGAAAAATGAATCACCTGGGGACCACGCAGAGTTCCATGCCTTGCTCGACCAAGACCCTTCTGTTGCCAGGGCTTTCTACCAGTCCCACTAACCTCACTAATAGTTTTTGTTGAATGTGTTCACTGTTGACCATTCAATTGTAACTAATCTTCATACTTAGCAGATTGACTGCATAAGTGAAAAACTGTTTACACAATTTATTGGAAATAGAAGGACAAAAAGGAAAGAAACTAAGAAAGTATTAAGTTAAAAAAACATATAAGGAATAGTCTCAAGAATTTCACAATAATACCTAGATGTGTGTGCTTTTGAAGGATGAAATGGCACCTGTTGTCGTTTTGCAAGCTGCCATAGTACAACACGGTGGATAATATCCTTTCTAATAGGTACATCAAAAACATCACCAGCCAAAACCATGAAGCCCTTCTCTTCATTATGAAAATTTGTCACAGGAATTACCAGGTCCTCATAAAGTCCTGCACCATAATACATTAATTCAATAGAACAATGCTGCTCATTTTAAACAAAAAAGCACCATTGACCTATTCCTGCTATTACTGAAATGCTTATAAGCTGGACTCAGTTTAACTAACACAAGTGCCAAACGGAAGGCAATATAAAACCATGGAGACTTAGGTTCACGAGCTGGCATCTTTCAAGATGATTCCTGGAGGCAAGTTTTAGCACAGAAACAAATTATCATGTGGCTTGGTAACAATATTTGTCCTCAATCTTTGATATCCTTATATCCAATAGAAAGCCAAAGAAAATTCCAAAGGTTTCCTACCAATGCATATTGGCTTCAAACTACGGTAAAATGAAAGTGCCACTACCATCACAATATTTTTAAAGGCAAACAGCTACATATGGAATATGGTACTATATTCTTTCCCATACCTATTGTACGCTCTGGTGTTAGTACAGTCTTTGAAGACAATAAATCGGATGGAAAAGCACCTCCACGTGAATCAGGAGTGAAAATTTCAGTTGAAAACCTACGACAAGCAAGGAAAGATGGACCACCCTACAGCAAATATATGTAGCATAGGTTAATAAAATACAGAGAACAGCCATGATAGAGAAGAAAACAAGAGGTTAGCATGTTAAATGCATAAACATGCAAAACCACTGGGAAGAGACTAGAAGTGGGGAAGTAACAGATTAATACAAAGAATACAGAATTCTTATGATGTCTGCTACAGGTTTTCCAGCACCTCCACTAGATGCAGAAACCAAAATCCTGTTATAAGTCAATTCTTTTAAATTAACAATGAAGGATAATAACAATATTGGAACATTAACTAGTAACCTTGATACCCCCTCCCAATCCCTTTTTCTAAAATTGATTTCCCACCCTATTGGATAGATTCGATCCAAATTAATATTTAGGAGAGAAAAAAAAAAAAAAACAAAATGACAACAAACCTTGGAAAAGCTATAACATTCTGCATGAGGTAACTTATCGCCCAAAATACAGCCACTGAAATCTGGTTAGGAATAGAAAAAGTACCAAGTCAAGTATTGCAATCACAGATAAGCAAATAAACAATGTTGATATGTTAGTATATTACTCTTACCAGAAGCATGAAATGAACGAGATGTGACAATTGGAGATCCCTGACGCCCCAAGGCAGACAATGACCCAAAAGAACGTACAATCCTTCTTGAGATCGAAAAAGCCATACTCCCCAAAACCAGGAACTACTTATTCAATAGCAGCAAAACAAAGTCACCTGTTCATCTACAACCCAAACTTCATTCGGTTTATGAACTTTAGCAAAGATTAAAGCCCACAACTTTCACCAAAAATCTTAATAATATATTTACAAAACCATTTAAATCAAAGTTTTGCATCTAACATTATGAGTAAAAAGTGTTTTTTGGCCATCTGAAAAGTGTTTGATGAATTCCATAAGCAAGAAACTTAGAGTAAGAAAAAATTAAAGATCAAAAATAGGTTCCCTAAAATCATATGAAGCTGCAATAAAGGCTAAATTGGGTGAAAGTCAATTAAGTTGCTAATCAAATCATTAATTATCTTAAGATTAACAAATGCATGCTGAAACGAGAAGGTACCATGAGAATGGACGTCGACGATATCTAACCGTTGAAATGTACCTGGAGAACGTTGGTTATGGATTGTCCCGGCAGGGGTCGGCGGTTTTAGAGAATGGAGGCGAAGCATGAAGAAGAAAGTGTTGTTTTAGCTGCATTGAAAATAGAAAGGGAAAAACCCCGCGTGTTGCTCCCAAATTTTCAAAGTGTTTGGACCAAACAGAATTTTGGGTTGAGCTTAAGTTAGAAACCCGAATGACTGATCTAGGCTTTCTTTGGGCAAGCCGCAAGGCCTTGGCTTTTATTTAGACAAACCCATTACATACAAGGGGTATTGAGCTGAAATATTTAACTTTTTTCTTTTGTCTTAGACAACACAAATTAACCAAGTTTTAATAGTTACTAGCTAAATACTTGCGCGTTGTAGTAGGTTAAATTTTTTTTTTGTTATTTTATTTATAAATTTTTTGTTATAAAATTTTTCTAATTAAAAAAATAAATAATAAATGAAAGTGACACATGAATATCTCAATTTTATTTTTCTCAAAATTTTTATTTAATTAAAAAGCAAAATCAAAATAAAAAAAGTGAAAAAAACCAAAAAAAAAAAAAGCTCATATAAGTTAATACATGGACACTCCCATTGAACCTAAAATATTAATTTCTTAAATTAATATATTAAATAATAATTTTATTAATATAATATATAAATTTAAAATAAAATTAATAATAAAATATATATATTTTTATGTATATTTCGAAATAGGTCCTATGCATGCTAAACATGCTTTAATCTTGATCTCATTTTTTTAAAAAAAAAACTCAATTTATCTCAACTCAATCTCAATTTTTAAAAAAATCACTCTATCGATCATAATTGATCAAAACTAACAAGATACAAATTATTTTGACATCTCTATCAATTGATATATTTTGTTATAAATTTTATATAATAAAAAAATAAAAAAATACAAAAAAAGCCAAATAGAGGTGTCGTGTGGATACTTCCATTGGTTTCTTTTCTTTTACAAAATTAATTTAATTAAAAAGGCATAAAAACAAATAAGGCAAATGACAAACCAAAAATAAAAACAAAAACAAAAGAAAAAAAACAAGAAAAATCAAAAATAAAAATAACAAAGTAAGAAAAAGGAAAAATGAAGTTTATTGGGGTAATACATAGACATCACAAATGAGCTAAAAATATTAATATATTAAATTAAGGTATTAAATAATAATTTTATTAATTAAAAAATAAAAAAACAATAAAGAGGAAAAAAAAATAAAAAAAGGAAAAGTGATATAATCGAGGTGCCATGTGGATATCTAAATTTACTTTAAAATTTTAATATATTAAATTAAGGTATAAAATAAAAATTTTATTAATATAAAACATATATATATAAATATAAAATCAAATAAATAATAAAAATATATACTTTTATAAATACAATGGAATGACTTGGGTACAATACCTTAAATCATTTTTTGACTGTTTCTCATCTTCCTAAACAAATAAAGAACCCAACTTGACTATATCTTATTTTTTAAAAATAAATGCTCATATCGAATCGAGATAGATTAGAATCACTAGATATTGATTGTTTTGCAATTTCTATCAACCAATTTATTTTATTGTAAAATTTATTTATGTAACAAAAAAATACAAAAGGAAATAAACAAATGGGGTATTATGTGAACATGATATTATATTTCGTTACAAAATTTATCTAATAAAAACATAAATGAAACAAGCAAAAAGTTAAAAAACAAAAAACAAAAAAAAAATGACCCTCTTATTGGATCGAGACTTATCAAAATCTATTGGATATAAATTATTTTGTCATCCTTATCCACTAATTCTTTTTGTTACAAAATTTATTTAATTAAAAAAATGAAAGAAAAATACCAAGTTAAGGTGTTTATTGGACAACTCAATTGGATTTTTCATAAAATTTATCTAAATTAAAAGAATTTTTTTTTATAAAACCCAAAAAAGTTGAAAAAATAAAGAAAAAATTAAAAAAAAAGAAACATAATGTGTCACGTCGACACCATAAATGAGGGTCAAATAAAAATTAAAATGAGTAAAATTTTTATATTAAATGAATAAATAGATGGATTACATTTTAATTATTTATAAATATATTTTTTTATTACATTAAAATATTAAATAATAACATTATTAATATACTATATATATAAATATAAAAATAAATAAATATTTAAAAATATAATTATATATATAAATATATATACTTGGGGTAAGACAAAGTACCTTATATCTTACCTTTAACTTGATCTCAATTTAAAAAAACAAAAAAAAAAACCTTGATCTTATCCCAAAATTTTTAAAAATTTTATACATATTAAATCAGACAAATCAACACTCATGGGTATGGGTTATTTTATCATTATACATTGATTTTTTTGTTATAAAATTTATCTAATTAAAAAAGTCAAAGACTAAAAAACAAAAAAAAATAACAAAAAAAAAAAAAAAAACCCAAATGGAGATGCCATTTATATTTATTAAATTAAGATATTAAATAATAATTTTATTAATATAATATATATAATTAAATAAATAATAAAATATTTATTTATATATGCTCGGACAAAATGAAATATTCTAAACACAAATCTAACCTAACCTTAATTTAAAAAAAAAAAAAAACTCAAACGAATCTTAAATAAATAAATAAAAAAAACATATTTGATCTAGATGAATTAAAACCTATCAAATGCTTGCTACACATATAAAAAAAAAGAAAAAAATGTATACATTTTTAATTAATAATATCAAATGGATAACAAACAAAAAATTTTAACAATAAAAAATAATTATTAAATATTTACAAATAATAAATAAATAAATAAAAGAAAATTGCAATGGAGTGCCAAGTGACATTTCATGAAACCTATGTACATATGTAAAATTAATTATATAGATAGATAGATGTGGATCTCATCTTCACTAGCTCTTTTTTTTACGCTAAGATGACATGTCAATGCTTAAACTGATAATTATAATAGTCGGTTTACTTTTATTATTGATTTGATATTATATATATATTATTATATAATAACTATCTTTAACTTTCCAATCTTATATATAGTCCATCATTGTACTAAAAAATGATTGAAAGGGTAATTGGGGAAAAAACTCAATTTAGAAGCTTCTGGAGGCTATTAGGGAGGTGGTCTTTAATTCGATGAGTTGACTTTTTTTTTTTCATTTTTGAAAATTTAAAAGGGAGAGAATGGGGGAACAACGAAAGCATAAGGAACAAAAAAAGAGAGATTTACATGATGAAAGATCTTAGGATAGTGGGTGTATAATATAAAGTTGCAGCCGTAAGCAGCCAAATCATTGGGCTTTTTGAAGAAGAAATCAGCCATCAATAGATACTAAAATAAATGGTATTTATTTTCTTAATATATTGTTTTAAAAATTAGGAAAAAAATCATTTCTCTAGAAATATTTATTATGATATTCATTTTGTGATATGTTTTTGCATGATTTGATTTTTTTTCTTTGATTAATATAAAATCGCAGCCATTGGTAGCCAAATCATTGGGTTTTTTTTTTTTTTTTTGGGTTTTCAGTAAGTTTGAAAAGGGTTTTTTATTTTTAAGGTTTTTATGTGTTTTGATAGAGGCTCTTTTTTTTTTTTGTTTGGCACAGTTTTTCTTGATTACAACTTTTGGTTTTTCATTTTTTTGCAGTTATTCACTATTGCATCTTTTCTATTATTGGTTCAATTGAGTTTTTGGATTTTGTTTTCTGTTTAAAACTATGGAAGATGTTATTTTTTAAGTTTTTGATAACTTTAATTTTTTTGGATTGGGATGTTTGGAACTTGTGGGCATGCATGATATGCCGTGTTCTGGATGTATTGTTTCCATTTATGGTTTTTGATTTCATGCATTGATGGAGTTTTTCATTTGCATGTGTTGAAGGTTATTTTTCTAAGTATTTGCTTTTATTTTTGTATTGGTTTATTTATGATGCATGGTGTTTTTGTTTTTTGGGAGTGCTCAGTTCTGGTTTTTTTTTTTTTTTTTATCGGGAGTGTTCTTTGTTTGTTAGGTGAAGTTATGGAACATGGTTTGCGAATTAACAAAATTGGTGTTTAGTTTTTAATTTTATCTTTATTTTATGGGTGTTGTGTTTGGATTAATGGAACTATTATTCTGTTTTTGTATCTTTATTCAATTAATTTTGTTGCTGAGTTTCATGATAAGGGAATATAAGCTTCACCTTCCCCAATGTCCAGGCACGTTTATGTGTGTCCTATTGGAAAGCCTCTACAAATAGACATTGTAGCTCTCAAAGAGAACTATAAATCTCCATAGTTTTTTGAAGAGCAGGTAGAGGCTAATCCAATAGGTTAGTATTGGTTAAAGACAAACATGCTATTCATTCATTTTACTTGATTTGAAAAAACCTTTTTTTGTTTGTGTTTTCTCACAATCAATTATAATATTTATTTGTTTTGTCATGTAAGCTTATCACTTATCTTGTAGTTTTGTAAATGGTTTGATGATATGATGGTTGTTTGCTTAAAGGAACTAAATGCTATGGCTTTGTCAACCACTGGAAATGATGGAAAATCTATGTTTCTCTAGCAATTATTAAAATAATATCTATAATCTATAACTAAATATAAAAGTTGTGCTTGTTTTGTATTGAAGGGCAATGTAAAAAAAAATTCAAGGGTAATTTTGGACTTAAAAAAAGCTTCTCTAAAAGTTACATCTACTTTGTGAAGAGTTCAAATGGTTATGCGTTACTTGGCATGATGACAGTGATCATGGGTTCTGTAAAATCTGGGAAGTCCACACTTCGAGGGCTATTGCAGTGTTTTAACATGATTCTTATGTTGGCTATTGAACCAAAAGCAATCAATTCAATTACATCAATGGCATCTTCAATTGTCATGAAAATCTTGCAACTAATGTGAAAAAAAATAAAGAATAAAAATCTTTTGAAGTTAATTATGTAAAATTGTCATATGTATATGTAAAATTTTATACACAAAAAGTAATGTGAGATTGATTATTCTTACGAAAGTTTAGGACTTTGTTCTCTATGTCTACTATTTGGACAATAAAAACTCCCGTTTATAAATTTCAAACTTTTAGGATATTGCTTGCAGCTATTATAGAACCACCCATCATAGGTATCAATTTTAATGGCCTTGGCTTGACATGTAAAAAAAATCCTACATAGAGCAAATAATATGTGTCAAAATAGCAAAATATGTGTGCAATATTTTCATAACGAAAACAATCCAAAAGGATAATCAAGATAAAAAGCATATATAATGTAACCTTAGATTTTAGTAAATCTATTTTCATTAGCTCTTTAGTGATTCTTCTATTTTCATCAACAACATCTATAAGTGTTGGTTGTTGCTTGTTATTATCTTGTAACAAGAGAGGAAACAATGGTGCAGCTTCATATTTATATTGCAATAATGGTTAGGACAAATGAACTAAATTCATATTATCTAAGGAACACATAATCATTCAATAAAAAAATGAAGCTTTTATTATGCATTATTCATAATATATATCTTAGTTACTGAAAAGCTATACAAATTTGTGTTCTTTGACATTTTTTTAGGTAGCTAGTTAATATAGATTAAATATAGATAATAAACCTAAATATGTCATCATGTAAGAGATTAAAACTAAAAAATCACTCACTTTGAAATTCCCTAACAATCATACTAATCAATATGATAACAACATTTGGACGCTTTTCCAATAAATTTTGCTTTAGAACCTTTGTTTGATAAGCCCATAATGTAATAATAAGATCATTGCCACTAGTAAATGCAAAACTAATTAAAACTAATTTTATGACATTATTTTAACAAGGAAAATAATAAATAATCAATTTAATATTTACTGTTTACCTCTAAATAGCAAATTTTGTCCATCAACAATATCATTTTTATCTTTGTCATAACCTTCAACAATATTGCCAATCCTTACCAATATTCCAATGACATCAACAATTGAAATTAAATTTAATAGTTAAATAAGAAATAATAAATAAGGTTTTAAAGCATGGGTGAACATAAAAAAAAAATTTATGAGATTGTTGAAAGGAAAATGATAAACTTATTAATGTTGCACCATTGAAAGCATGTTGAGAAAGAGAGGAAAAATACTGAAACTCAAAACAATGCATAAGACAACATGGTTTAATGCAAGCTTGCATTGCATTCCCTTATAAGTGCAAAATATAGTGTAATTATTATTTATATATTTTATGATTTTTGAAAAAAGAGAAATTAAATTATTAATAGGTAATATATGTGAAAACATTTTCATCCACCACCAATAAATCAAGACTGATAAATTTTTTTTCAGCACAACGAGAATGGAATCCCAAATTCTAACAACGCGACTTTAATTTTCTATAAATACTCATGATATTTAAATTGATTTAAAAGTTGATAACTCATTACAACTGCTTGATCATCAACAGTTATATTATGACAAAATTAGAAAATTCAGCATATAGTTTTTATAAAAGAAAAGTTGATAGTTAGTCTGAACAGGTTAAACATATAGATTGCATTAATGTATATCTATATTGCATACATAAAAGGAAAGAAAAGAATAAATATATACCATTTTGATGATGGAGGAAAAATATCAGGTGGATTTCTTTATTTGGTGTGAAAGATATTTTTACATTATGAGAAACCTTAACAAAAAAAAGAAACAATGGTTATTTCTCAAAAGAAAAATACATAAAGATGAATAGCAATAAAACTTATCAGATAAAAGATGAGCATAAAACATTTATATTCATTGCATGAATAGAGAAAAAGATAAAGTATAAATAAAGAGATATAAAGAAAAACAATCAGCAAGGCCGTAGTTGAATAGAATATGTCAACTGGATTGAGTTGTTTATATGATAATACAAAAAAAATCAGCATAAAATGTAGGCAATGATTAAGTTATTGTAAAATTGATATAGATGATGACGAAAATTTATTGCATTTTGAAATACTACATCAAAAGGAAGAGAATCAATTATAATCGAAAAATAAATGATTAAAAAGATAAACTATAACTTGAAATCAAGTTTTCAAAAATCTCTAGATATATAGTATTTTTTGTGATCGATGTGGTTTGCCATCTTTATCTTTAATCAAAATTTTTAAACCACTCTTATGTGTGACTTTAGAAATTAAAACATATGATTGGCCTTGAGTGAAGATCGGTCTAGGCAAATAAAGACCAACAGACTCTAGAGTTTGACCTTAACTTTTATTTATTGCCATACCATAAGATAACCAAATTAAAAAAAAATTAAAATGAAAATGCTATCTCCAATCTTTGATTATGAAACATATCCTAGGTATAAAAACCTTACTACCAATGTGGCTACCATTAATTATTGTAGCTTCAATAATATTAGCAACCAACTGTGTCAAAATAAGTTCGGTATCATTACACAATCCTAATGTTTTATTCAAATTTCTAAGGAGAATAACCAACCTAATTTCAATTGTAATTTATGATTAGGAATTCCAAAAAATGACAAAGAATTCAAAAACTCAAAAGGATACAAATAATCATTATAAGCAATATTACCTTTTGCATTAACAATTGAATCAAAACTACGATATATTCTAATATTATTAGGGATCAAAGAAAGCACTTGAGTATTGGTTGAATCAATAGTTTTATTAAAAGGAGTTATGATGGCATGTTCTTTAACGTAAACCAAATAAGTATATCTGTGTCGCAGATTTGGGTAAACAATTTGAAAAAGAGAAAAAATAAGTGTATTAGATCCAAAATTAAGCAATATGCACTTTTTATCCATTTTACTTTATTGTCAACCTCATGAAATAGCTTCCACTTTACCGTCACCAATATCAAGCATCAACGGAGCAAACTTTTGCATCTAAATCCTTGAATCCTCATCAAGGGTTTCTAATCTTAATCTCATATTAATTGTCAAAGGAAAAATATCACAATAACTACACAAATGCATTTTTTTTATTGATGCATCAATAATTTAAGATCGCAAAACATCTTGAAAGCTCTGTTCAAATGCTTCAAAACTACCATTTGAATCAATCTTGCAAGTTTAGTCTTTCATCTAATCCTACACGTCGAAATTCCATTAACGTCCAAAGGAATTTTAAATCTTGAATGAGCAACGCCGCCACTAAAAAGCAATAAGGATGCAATGCTAGATGAGCTAATAGCTGTTGCAATAATTATTTTCTAAAAAAATATCTTCCTTGTACCACCATAACCATAAAAAAAAATAACCGCCTTTCATCATCAGAAACTGATTTCAAAACTGCATCATATATTGATTTCTGATTAGCATTTAATTTGGTGAGCGACATCTAATGCTCAAGCTATAACTTAGCCAAGTCATAATTCATTTCTTCTTTTAACAACCTATGATTCATCATTAAAGACATAGAACTTCTGGGTAAAAGCAATTTATAATCAGCCAAAAAAGAATAACTTTTGTTGAACAATTTTTCCAAAGAAATTAGAATATGATTTTTGAGTTTTTGCTCAATAATTTGGTACCATTCGGACCAAACAAATGATTCAATCTATCTTCAATATCTTCCCCAAGAAATCTCTAATTTTTCTCTTATAATGTCATTGTATAATATACTTCATAAAACATTATAAGTGTAACAAATAATTGCCATAATTCAAAACTTAATGCCCAAATGAATGTTTGTTATAAAGCATCATGCCATTCTTTATCATTCCCCAATAAACCATAAGCATCAAATGAAACTTGGAAAGTTCGATACACAACTCATTAATTGTCCTCAAATTTGCAAAACTTGTTGCACCTTTAACAATGTTGAAAAGCATCCTTAAAAAATAAAGTTCACTTATTGTTAGGTGAACAAAATTAATTCGCCCAATAGCTCAAGCTCTCTCCTTATGTTTCTAAACTTTTAGTTTTTGTAAGCAAACCCATTTAGTCAAAAAATCAATGTATTAAGTTATTAAGCCTCAAGGTATCTTTTGTTTACTTTTATCCATTCAATGAACATCGTTATATCTAACAAAGGTCCATAAACAACATTAGCCAAGTTTGCATTTTCAGGAAATATTATATAATTTTGATAGGGTAAATAGATCGACAATCTAATTATAGTAGGTTTTCGATGGTGAACATCAAATCCGGAAAGACACCAACATGCTTCATGAGTTGAAATTTATCTACAATCTAAAAATATTTTAATCTCATCAATCTGAATTGGATTCTATTAAGGTACAGCTCCATCGATGTTGGTTATTATTTCAATGACAGCTTTAGCTCGATCTGGACCTTTGTTTATGTATTTAAATAAATATTTGACAGATTTTTTTTTGCTGAAAATTTCAACATTTATATGAGCTTAATGCCAAAACAATCAAAGCAATATTATAAAAGACCATAAATCTTGAATCCAAATTAACCTCACATTTTCTAACTATCATCCTATCATTTTAAAGTGACCTTTTTTATAGGAAACAATTCCATCTATATGATCACAGTTTCTCTTTATACTTATTTGGATAAAATTTCAAACACTTATTTTCTTTCATGCATAGTGTAATCATGTTGTAAGGTCCATAAATCATAAAATGAGTAACAAATTGGTATGTAAAAAAATCTAAATGCCTATCAAGAATTTCAACAAATATCATCATATCTACATCAACTAAAGACAAAAATTTTATCTCTTGGATGCAACCATAACAAGACATGAGTGTAAGGCAATTCTCTTTCCTAGAATTCAATAGTATAAACAATTGCATAACATAGCATTTAAAGTAAAAAATTGCATAAATCTATAAACGATTTCATTAAGAAAACAAAATAAATTTTTTTTTATAAATTTATATCGACAAATAAAACAAAATATAAAGAACTAAAAAAAGAATAAAATTCATAAAAAAGAAAAACCTGACCTGCAATAACTTGGCCAAAATGTTTGTTTTTAATCAAGTCATCCATCAAATATTTCAGTCTTAATTCATTGTTCGCTAATCATAGATAAAGCTTCATTCACTTCAAGCTATTTAGGATTGCATATAAAAGTAATAAACAAATCAAGATGACCATAATATTTACATATTGCCATTGCGTTTTGATAATTCTAGAAAAAAAATCACAGACCAGAAACAAAAGGTGATGGAAGGATAATTCTTTTACCAATAGCGTAGGCATCAAAATCATCCTTGGTAATAGCATTTTTAACTCTTTGATAAACCTTAGATCTCAACTATCTTTGGTTTTCTCATATCCACTGTAATTGCATCTATACAACACACAAATAAACATCCACAATAAATTGCTAAAATAGTTTTCCACCTCTAAGCATAATACTTCCTATTTCTAAATGTTATTGAATCAAGCATACATAATATTCCTTCATAATTATAAATTTTCTCTCTTTATTATTGGTCCCATTATTCTTGGATTTATGCTTTTGATGTGAAAGACGCAATGAAAATTCATCTTCGCCATAAGTGAATAATAAAAGGTATTGCATTGCCATAAACAAATGGTGCAACTTACTTATTCGTTTCAAGCCATCAGCGAGATGATCAACAATTATATCATGTCTATCAGCAGCATCTTCATCATTTCCCATTATTAAACTTGCAATTTCAGAAGCCAAAGGTTGCATATATTAGTTGTCCACTTCATTCATTCTTTTAATTAATCACAATCTGATAGGTCAAAGATCAGACCCAAGCAACCTATCCCACACCATTCTAAAAGCCTTAACAACTTGATTATTGTCATTTAACATTGGGAATGGCAACATAATGGATATCTGCTATTTTTTAGATATTCGTACTCAAATTTGTTTACTATTTATACTATTCGAATTTGTTTAAATATCCATTTAAGTTTAATTTTAAATTCGTTTAAATAAGCATTATCTATTTAAATATTCAAATCCATTAAAATATTCATTTATTTAAATTTTTTGTTAAAATATAAAATAAACAAGAATTTAATTTAAAATTCAAGTTCACTTTTAATCAATAGAAATAAAATTATTTTTTAAGGTCTGAAACATTTTACAAGTATAAAATTTTATATAGTTTACATATGTAAATAGGAAAAAGATTCAGATACGTATTCGGATATCCATTACTATTCATTAAAACTTAAACAGATTTAGATATTAAATATCCAAATGATACTATTTGTATTCACTTCGAATTTGTCACAGATTATAAATCTTTTATTCGAATCCGTTAATTATTCATTTATAACTATTTGAATCCAATATAAATGGATCGGATAATAATGAATATCCATTTATTTACTATTTATTACCATCCCTATTCAACATCTCGATCAAGCCTTCAATGATACTAATATCAATTGAACTTGAATCCGAAACAGAATAAAAAATAGTTATCCTATAAGTATACAACTGTGAGAATTTTGGAGTTGAATTTGGTGAAGGTAGTAAGGATCCAGTACAATGATGCATTTGACCACCTATTCTAAAGACATGGACCAAGTTTCCTATTAATTGCTACATTAATCTTTCCACCAATTGATGTAAACTGGAACATCAAGTTATACATTTTGATATTATCTTTAAATTTAGTAGCTTCTTGACTATTCTTATAATTAAAAAGCAAATGCAAATAAAGAAGCGCACATTTAAAAAGCGATAATTAATACCTCCTTTTTTACAATAAAGATTAAAATAAGGAAAACATTTTTTACTAATAGCTTGATCTCTCTCTTCAAATCACATTCTTGGACTACAAGAGAAATAAATTTTATTTAAACCACCTAGATTAGAGGGTTCAAAGTACTTTATTGAAAACATACAATGACAACAACATCAACAATAAAGCAATAAAAGCAACAAAATATATTATTTTTTAAAAAATTGAATACTAATAAGTATAACAGCATTTAAAAAAACATAAAAATATGAACTATAAAATAGAAATAAAAAGAAAGCCTAAGAAATAATAGAAAGTGAACTTACTATTAATAGGCATATAAGTGCTAGACAAATCAGAACGACCAATATCACTTCCATTTTCACCATCATCATCAACAGATCGCACAATAGACAATGAAAAGCAAAATTTTGATGATGAATTTTGATGGCCATTTTCAACAAACAAATAATTAAAAGATCGATGATCAAAAGTACCAAAACTCGAAGCAAGATTTGATCCAACACAATGCATATTATAAGTCATATAAAAAATAAGGTGATTAACAGGTGAAATCTCAGCATGAATCATGAAAATAGTTTTAAGTTCACCTTGATTGTTGGCTGATGAATACACACTTATGTTTTGGATTATCCTCTGGATCTTAGACACAGGTGAAGTATCTAGTTGAAAATGACTATTCAAATCAACTCGAAGGAAATTATTCAAATAATCCATTTTGATTGAATACCATTAAGTAAAATAGAAGATGAAACATCCAAATTGACATTCTATTAACAACAACCTCTACGATAACTAAGAATGTTTAACCTTCTAAATCAATTATTTCTAAAAACTTCAGCATTATCCATAAGTAAAGACAATATAATAAAATCAACGATGATCAATCACCAAACCAAAGACTAGAACTTTAGCAAAAACAAAAGTAAACACCATAAAGAAAAATAATATAATCATAAAAACAACAAAAAAAATAAATCTCAACATAAAAGATATAACTATAATTAAAAATGTAAAAGCAAATTGCATACATAATTAAAAGATAAATAACATAATTAAAACAAAAATGTTAACAGGCAAACCTAGTAATGCAAAATGCAATAAAATGAGACTAAAAATCAAATAAGCTTCAAATGCAACCTACAAACAAAAAACGAAAAATAAGCAAAACCTTTCATAATATTTTTATAATAAAATTTTATTCGCAATTCAACATCAAAGGAACTAACAATTCACAAATACAAAATGAAAAAAATATCACATAACAACAGTACAATCATAATTTAAAAAAGAAAGTAAAAAATGTAAACACAAGAAAGAAAAATATGATTGCATAACAAAACAAATCAACATATGATTTTAACACATAATATCAATTCATAACAAAACATCAGAATCCACATGTAATTGCATAATATAATAATGAAACACAACATAAAAATGAACTATAACAATATCTAAAAAATAGTTACATGCACCATAAATTTTAAAATCTTAACATTACCGAGCTCATATACAACTCACAATAATAATAAAAGAGAATAAAAAAGAAAACAAACAACGTAGATAATTAAACAAGAAAATATGTGTAATGACAACTTTTTTATCAATTCATATTCATCAAGGTAACAATTGTCATATTAAAAACAAAAAAAAATTACATAATACTATTATTAAATAAGCCTCCAAAAAATAACATCAACATGATTATAAGTAAACAAAGAAAAGCAAAAAGCAAAATGGAATAAAAAAGATATGGCATAACTTAAGTACAAAATAAACTACAACTAAAATATAATTTTTCATAGTCAATATCTTGTACATTAGTAGTCAAATGTTTGGAAATAGTATGCAAACCAATTCAAAGAATGCAAAAATCATAAAAACCTTGTATGCAAATGTATTCCCATAATCATAGTATGTAAAACTTAAAAAAAAAAAACACAAAAAATGTAAATCACTGATAACAACATGATAAAATAATAAAACTGCTAACATCCACAAATCTAACGCCAGAAACATACAATAGATATAAAAAAAGGTCGAAAGAAACAACAAACAGTGAAACCAAAAAAACGAAGTACATCTACCAAAGCAACTCTTAAATATGTCCTACAAAAAAAATAAAGTAAAAATATATGAGAATAATATCCAATGCCTCTATAACAACATTTTTTTAATTCATTAATATCCATAACGATCAAATCCATAAAAAAAACAATCATATAATAATAATGACACAACCATCTAAATTCAGAAAACAATCATAACCTAAAGCAAAAATAACAAACAACAAATATAAACAAAAACACAAACAAAAAAAATGTATGAATAAACCAACATAAATTTGATATAGCTAAGAAAACATTCCTAAAATATCATTGTTTTTTTTAAGGAAAAAAAAAAAACTCAAACCCAAAAATAAGCAGTAAACCAAAAAGCATGATAAAAAAGAACCATACATATAGGAACGTATTTAAAAAAGAGCAAACAACATCCCAAAATAATAAGAATAATGAAAAGATAGACTAATTTTTCACAACTAAGCAAAAAAAGTGATAACTAATAGATAGAAAAAAATAAATATTTAAACCAAACATTCAATGCTAATTCCAATATAGCAACGATACAATGCAACCACTAATATAACTGAAGCAAACAAGAAATAACAAGACTCATAACAACTCAATCACAAGAAAAAAAATAATGAAATCCAAAAGAAATTAAGAATACCAAACTCTAAAACCAAAATACAAAATAAAGTAGAATAAAAAAATATACATCTCGGTGAAACAATGAAAAAAAAAAACAAAATCTTAAAAAAATATATAGATAAATGAAATCGTGACAACAACTAAAAAACAAATGGAACATAATAAAGAACAACACTAACTAGAGAAATCAAACAATAAAATAACAAAGCTAAAAATACAAATAAAGCAAACAGAATGAACAAAAAAAAAATCAAAGATAACCAATGAGAAAAGTAACCTAAAAAAGCAATGAGACACTAAACATCCAATGTAATAACCTTTTAACCACAATGAAATAATTCCAAAAAAATGATTAATTTCTAAAAAAAAATAAAAAGGATAGTAGGCTAACAAAAAATTATGAAATATATCAATTCTGACAAACCTAATACTATACATCATAATCAATCTCACAAAAAACAAAAGCAACAAAGCAAAAAAATAAATCTCAACCCATAGAAAACCTAAAAAAATCTAATAAGAGAGTAAACTTGAACAACCTAATAAAAGAAATAACAAACAAAACATGCCAATGAGAATATAAGAAAATGAAATATAGAAGTAAGTAAAAGAAGGGAAACAAATCACACAAGTAAATCAGAGATATGAATGAAAAAAATTGGAGAAAACCAAAAATTTGACAAAAACAAAAAAAGAAATAATTGAAAAGAAAATTAGGATATAGGTAAAATGAAAACAGTTGATTGATAAAAAAAAAATCCAAAATAAAGCAAGCAACATAAAGAAAAAAAAAAAGCACCAAGTAAAAAGAAGAAAAGAATAAACAAAGGTGTGACACATGACTAAACAAAACACGGTTAAAGGGAAGTAAAAATTAGTAAATTTAATAGTATGGATGAATGGATGTGATTATAATATATTTTTACTTCATAAAAAGGTAATTACTGTTTGATTAGTTATATCACAATCAATCTCACAAAAAACAAATGCAACAAAATGAGAAAAAAAAGATCCTAACCGATGAAAACCTCAAAAAATATGATAAAAGAGTAAACTTGAAAAACCTAATAGAAGAAATAACAAACAAAATATGTCGACGAATACATAAGAAAATGAAGTATAGAAGGAAGTAAAAACAAGAAACAAATCACATAGGTAAATAAGAAATACGAATGAAAAGAAATCAAAGAAAATCGAAAAATCAACAAAAGCAAAAAGAGAAATAATCGAAGAGAAAAATAAGATATAGGCAAAATGAAAACAGTTGATTGATAAAAAAAATTTAAAAAAAAAACAACTTAAAGAAAATCAAAAAGAAAAGCACCAAATAAAAAGAAGAAAAGAACAAACAAAAGTGTAACACATAACTAATCAAAACATAGTTAAAGGGAAGTAAAAATTAATAAATTTAATAGTATGGATGAATGGATGTGATTATAATATATTTTTACTTCATAAAAAAGTAATTAGTGTTTGATTAGTTACATTATTGAAATTTTATGCAAGTTAACTATTTAATCATTTATAATAAGATACACATCAATTAATTATTAAAAAAACAACTTAGGTTAGGTTCTAATTTTTTAGGCACTAATTAGGCAAAATTAATTTATAAATAGTTGAGGATCAGGATTTCAACGTAGAATAGGATTAATTTATAAATAGTTGAGGATCAGGATTTCAACGTAGAATAGGACAAATACACATGTGTAAATGCTCACATACATATTTATTTATTTAATAATACTATAAGTAAATTATTTTATGAAAAAAAATCTTCATATTTTATAAATATATTCAATTATACTAATTTTTTATTTAAGAGAAGACGGTTTAAATTCTTTATGTAAACTTGATAAATAAATAAATAACGCTCTTAAAATTTTAAAAAGATTTACAATTAAAAATTTACAAATAAAAAATAGAAATAATTATATGTTTTTTATAATTAAGATTATTAAAATTTGAATTCTAATAACTGGAACTAAAAGCTCAATACCTTATTAATAACTCATACGAACAGTTATTTATTTTGAGAGATATATTTTAAAAATCAATTAATTGCATCACATAAATTCAAATCACTTCTAAACCATCATTGTTTATAAGCACATGCTAGACAAAATATATGAAGCAACTAAGATAAAAATAAAATTCTTCTTAATTTAGTATTAAATATTTAATCATAATTAATTGTAAATGGTAAAATATTATTATTTTACTTTAAATAATTACTAAAAAAGTTTATAGTATGAGTTGTATAATCTTTTCCTTCTTAATAAAATAAATAAAATTAGTCAATATTTTAATTTAATAAAAAATTCTTAATCTTTATAAAAAAAATGTGCGAGACTAATAACTTTACCATATAACAATTTATTTGCTTTAATCAAGAGTTGAAGATTAGAAAGAAAATAGACAAATAAGAATTAACCAATATTTAATTTAATGAAAATTTTCAATTAAATAAAGTTTACAATAAATAAGGATTTTATGGTTAATAAAAATATAAATCAATATTTTAATTTATAAATAGTATATAAATATATATATACATATATAGATATAGACTTATAAACTGTTATGCACTACTCTCCATAAATTGAATTGATACGTACTACGTCTCTACATAAATTAAATTGATATCTGACAACTCCAAAAGGTAGGTAATTTACTACACGAACTCTCTAATTTTACATCTTTTCTGCACTGCACAATGTACCTACACATGGTAAAAGCTACAAACAAAAAATATCCAGAGTGAAAATTGTTACCTAAATGGCTATAGCGCCTGTACCATTGACCCAGAAACAGACTAAACAAGCGAAAATCTCTCAATTGCTCCCATAGTCGTGCATTAATCATATGCTTTATAATGTAAAAGTTGGCTTTTCTAGTGGCAATTTACCCGTTTCCTTGGCGTAAAAGAAAAAACAGAGGGATAAAATAGGATTTGACCAAACTATATAAAAGAGAGATGGAATCAGTATATATTGCTTTTTTAACAGTCACGACTTAATTATATATATTATAGAATAAAAATAGCCTCAAAGTTGCACACAGGAGGTATGCATATATGATAATATGGCATAAAATATGCTCCAAATTAATTATAACAGTCTGCATATAAAATGCAGTTGCTTTTAAACTTCCTGCCAGCAGCAATGTTTTCCACATGTTCATCATCATTAAAGAAGCGTGGGAGAGAGATCCATGGGAAAGGGATTTCCCAGAACATTGTCCATGTAATAGTGTGGATGAGTAGCATCCATTACCACAAACTGCATGTCTTCAGATGGCTTCCAGTGCCTTTTCCTTTGATTAATGAACCAGTTGTTTATTTGCTTCTGATCCAGACCAGTTGATTCAGCCAGGGCAAGCTTTTGTGACTCCTGTTGGGACAGTAAGGTTAACAAATACATCAAAGATTTAAGGTTGGATAAATCCCTGGAGATTGCATCCAATGCCAGCCATTTATTAACAGAGAATGATATGTTAAGCAAATTTCCTACGCACAAATCAAGATTACATAATTAATAACATGTGCCAAAGAAAAAGTGTCAAGTTACCAGTATTAAGTGCTTGCCATTCAAATCTTAAATCACAGTGAGTAGAGGATGCAAGTCTAAGAGGAGAAAATTTTCAGAGGGAACATTCATCAAATGAGAATGTTAGCGTTAGAAGATGTAGATAAGGAATAAAATCTGATCACGTAAGATGAAAAGCATTTATTTGAAAGGTCTTTTAAGTGCGTGAAGGGCTGTGTATCAAAAAGGTTGAGGTATGCCCCCCCTCTATTTATTTTCCCTTTTCCAAAAAGGAAAATAATTGGGGAAAGAAAGAGAGGAAGCTCAGGTTTTGCATTAGAATTTGTGATGCAGAAATAGATAAAATAATCCCAATAATGAGTTATGCAATATGTACATACCGATGGATAAGGCCATTTGTAATGTCTACTCCACCAATCCAGCAACTGTTGCCTGGCTTCCTTAGGCAGCTTTCCTTTCTTCCTCTTCTTCATAAACTCCTGCTTCAGACTGCCTAAATATCCACTGTACTTCCGCAAAAGTTGACCTTTAAGCTCTCGATCTTCTGCAAGGGGATCAATGAAATCGTTGTTTACCTCAACCTCTTCCTCAGATGATCCATTCCTGTCAATAGCTTCCACACAAGCTGAATACAAACGAATTAGTAAGCATCTCAAATGAAAATCTATCTCCTACTTGCTCATACCACATCAAGGTTGCTTATTATTCAATTAATCAAAAGAAGTATATAAATTCCTATGTCACCATAAAATTCATTTCCCTTGTCAACAAACAAAGTCATTTAAAGAATGAAATAATTAAAACTGATATTTAGTTTAAAAAAACGAGCTAGCTTATAATCTTTATATTTATTTGGTTTTTGCTTTCTTGTCCAGGAATATATGGTCAAGATACAAAGCCTTTTACACCCAGGTTGCTATAAAATCAATATCATCATCATCACCATCATGTAGAACACACGTCAGGAAAATTAAATCAGATTACATAATGCAATTATGTACGACCATTTCCATTAATGTTGGCCTTATCGGACATAAAAGGTTCAAGAATTTCTAGACGTTAGGTTCCAAACTAACAAAAAGGAAAAAGATTGAATAAATAGACTTCAATGCATCAGAAGTCTATAAAGTCAATTTGACTCTGTACCTTAGGGGTTCTTTATAGACTTTCAATTTTTCTTTTCTCGAGAACCAACATAAAAAGAAAGGGAATTATATTCAAGTGGAGGTAGGCCTACTTATTCATAGACCAAGAAGTATATATATCTGGTTTAAATCAAATTCATATTTCGTTTTGTTAAAACATCTTCGATATAGTATAATAAAATTTGCGGATGAGAACAAGCTTGCCTCAGCAGAGTGCAGTAACACTAAAATTTTTCAACAAAGCAAAGACGAAATGGCCTTACCAAGTTTTATATTAATGCATTTCATCAGACAAGTGTTACGAGATGAAACAACCCTAACTACTTAAGTACCAAAAGAAAAAGAAAAGATGAACAACCACACCTGCCCTAAGTCGCTAAGATTAAAATGGAGATGGTATTATATCAAATGCTAACCATAAAACTACCACAAATGCTCATTCATTTGCAGAAACCTAAATGCTAGTCTAAACAATAGAATATGATGAAAATGGGTAGAAGGGACTCTAACATAGGCTCAAATAGAATTTCATGATGCACACATGTCAAGCACGATAATGGGGCATAATCTGAACTTGCTATCATTGAACATCTGCATATCAGCAGCCTATAGCATTTGACACGAAAATGAAAATAACATCAGAGAAACATTAGTCTTATAGCTTAAGCTCACATAGCTTTTGTTTCTAACCTGAAAAGAATACTCTGCTTGATATCTAAATCACTGGATTAGTCAGCTAACCAATCATAAGGCCATGACGAAAACATTAAACCAAGTGCGAAAGTTTGAATGATGCATGAAGCATGAAGTTGGAAGGGCCGGAAATTCCAGAAATTAATTTATAAGAGTTGGAGAAATTAGAAAGGGAAAGATTCTCTTTATTTTCTTGGAGATAAAATTTTTTACTTCAAAATTATTCCAATGTGTCATATTTTCTATGAATTGTAAATAATGCCTCGTGAAACAAAAAACCTGAATTTGGAAATATATATATAAAAAAAAAAAACCTCTGGGATTAAAAGGCTTGCACCATTATTTTACCACCAAGTAATTCATGAAACAAAAAACCTGAATTTTGAAATATAAAAAAATGTCTCTGGAATTAAAGGCTTGCACCATTATTTTACAACCAAGTAATTCAAAATCAATTTGTATCAACAAGCACAACATAGGAATTAAAAACTTGTTTACGTTCAACATCTATAACAAATAGAAATGATCATGGTTAACTGCACCCAATGGAGCAAAGATGTTTAATTTTAAAACATGCTAACTTTTTAATGAGTTCAACTGCTCAAGGCAAGTACAACAAGCATCTGAAGATCAAATGCTTTGAGATGCACCACAAAGAGAGAATTCAACTTATGAAGAATTCTGAAGTGGTCATGCATAAAAATGACCATATAAGATGCTGTTTACTCTCAAGAGTGTCAGTTCCTTTCCCACTTTGCAGTACCCTTCCAATTAAAAAGCCCCAAATACTAGGGTTGTGGTTCATATATCCCCCTACTAAAGTTTTTAATCCAGCTGGAACCCTAGTTTGATCAATCTCTTTGAGAGCATAGTTATAATCTTTTATGTATATAATCCAGTCTTCTAAGCAACAAACATACCAAATTTACTACACCTTTGCATCTTAATATGATGTAGGCAGTAACCCCAGCTAGCCGCAAAATATTTCCATTGCCATTCGATTTCCAGAGGGCTTTGCACCCAAACTAGATGGTAGCTAGTTAGTTGCCCCGGAAATCTCCTTCCTCAATCTTGACTTTAAAATTCTCAATATACCAAGAAGTTAACCGGCTGTTTACCAAAACTCCTCATTTTCCAGCATAGTTAAATAACAAAACAATACATTTTCTATGTTACAGCTAGCATACGTTGACAAGCCATTTCCTTCCGCGGTTTAACCCCGAAAAGGTGAAAATACGTATCCATATCTAGCATATCCGAAGATTTCATATGACACCAAGAAAGCACATCAAGAAGACAATAAAAGCAGGGAATCTGCACTATTGTTTGGTGTGGATACCCTAATTAGTAAAACAGTTCCATACCCATTATGAAAGGAGCAGCAAAATTTTAGAGAAGCATAACAGAAGAAAAGAACAAGAGAAGAAGATGCCGAATTAGGAAGGAATGAAAAAATTGTGTACCGCTCTTCGAAACAAGCTCCTCTATCCATACATTATTTTGTTAATTATTAAAGCTAAATGTCTATATTCTTGTAGTGGGATTATATTAAATTTAATATTTAGCAATAATTCATCACAGCAAATGATTTGGAGGTGAGACTGCTAAGAAAAACGCAGGTTACACAGACAAACGAGAGAGAGAATTACCACCAACATTTGGAGAGGAAACTGTGAGGGCTTTGAACTGACACTCGACCCTTTGGAGGAAAAGCATGGCTTCATTGTAGGGTTTAGAGAGTTCTTGCTCGTATTTAGTCAGCATCTCACAATAAGCCTCCATGAACTGGTCAAGTGCTGGATCTTCGCCTATGCAGCAGGTGCTAGTAGGACCCATAGTGGCCGCAGATGCGCATGCTTCTTCTAATCTCGCCATCACTTCAGGTGGTGCTCCTACCTGCTTGGTTTTGTTAATACTGCTTTAATTAGAAGGAACAATGATCTCTTCGCTATTATTAGGGGGAGAAAAAAAGAATAAAAGAAACTTAAGACTCGTGTCTTTGTCACACAATATCTTACTCAAAAAGAGTTCTGACCTCTCGCTTTCATGACAGAAAAATCTTTAAGATGCAGTAAAGGAAAAACATGAGAAACTAGTTCTATGATACGAGTATAAAAATCATCCCTCTCAGCTAAAAATTATTCAATGAAATGACACAGGCTTTTAACTAGCCCATTTCCGAAAGAATGGGTAGCGATGAGTGCGTATTTTGTGTGTGTTCTTCTTGGAACAGAAAGAATGGCCGAGAGAGAGAGGTAAGGGTTTTTTTTTGTCAGATTGGGTAGCAGGCTCATAAGTGCAACCAGTTGGATTTTTCACCTTTTGACAATTGACATAGGCGGCCAAGAGACGATGGTAGTGAGGATGAGCCATGATCTTGGCCTTGACAGAAGAAGAGCTGCCATCGTTGCTCGCCATAAAATAACATCCAGTATTGTTGTTGGTGTAACTGTTGTGATCGTCAAAAATCATAGAGGAGCCAATGCTACTATTGTGGTTGTGGTCTTGATTGTTGGTGGGAGGTAGAGGAAGAAATAAAGAGTTTGAGTCTAAATTAGGATCATGATGATGTTGATGATGAGGATGAGAAGTCATGGGATGCATTATCGTCATAGGACATAGTCCATTACTGTTGTGTCCAAAAGCCATCATGCAAGAAGTGCTATTGGAGCCACCTTCCATTATCTCTCACTATCTTATCTTTATTTTTCTACTTCTTGTTCACTAGGGGGATTTGCTATATAACAACATAAACTATTCTCTCTCTCTCTCTCCTTTTTCTTGCTTTTTGGTTTCTCTCTCCTACGCAATCTCTTTTTTTGCCCTAAAGATTGTTTGTATCTCCAGAACTCTCCCGAGATTTATGCTACAAGAACCAGGCTTTTTACAGTCAATCCTAAATAGTGATAGTAGAGGAAGTAGTAGCAGCAGCCAGTCAGTTACGAAATGTGGGTTTTTTACTTCCTTGGCTGGTCTGGCAAAGTCTGCTCAGATTTCCTTTGGAAAATGGGGGTTTATCTTTCTAGTCGTAGGCTGCATTACTTCGTACATCTCTCTCTCGAGCTTCACTTGCTCTTCTTTAGAAGAAAGAAAGGAAGAGAGAGAGAGAGAGAAAAGGGCCTGCTGTGCTGTGTTTCAGTAGAGTTGCACAGAGTGCACGCGAGGTATACAGATCGAGAGAGAGAAGCGAGAAGAGAAGGCAGTAGTGTTTCAAGTTTCATGCATGTTAATTATATGTGGTGGGCATCATGTTTGGTGCAAGGCTTTACCTTCCCGATGAAAACTCTCCCCCTCTTGTCTTGCACTGCCATTACTGGCAAAGAGAAAAAAAAAGAGAAGAGAGAGATTAAATATTTATTATAATTTTATTTTTATTTAGAAGGGAAGAGAAACAAGAGTACAACAAAAGAAAGAAAAGAAAGAGAGAGAGAGAGACAGAGGAACGATCAAATCGAGGACGGAAAAGAGCGAAAGGTTTTTGGGGCACGGATTCACCAATTCACAAACTCTTCTCTCTCTTTACGTTCAGTACGTACTGTGCTCTTCACTCATCACTGGATTTTGGATAGCAATCTGTCCACTCATTTAATAATATTCGCACTTATGTTGTCCTCTCCTCGCCTCTCCTTCCCTTTCCTTCCCTTCCCTTCAAAACCCTACCCACCGCTTCTAGTAATATTTTTATTTTATTAATGAAAATATCACTCCCACGATACATTATAAAAATATAATATAAAAATTTTAATTTTTATTCAAAATATTAAAATAAAACTTAAAAATAAGAAAGCATAATATTTGAGTACAATGTTAATGTATAATAACATTGTCTTGATAAACAATTCACTTGATAATAGTATAATTTATGTAAAAATATAGGAGTATTATTTTTTTCAAAACATAGTTAGTTAAGCAAAACAATAAATTAATTATAATGAATTAATGTTAATCACTTAAGATGTTTAATTCTTAATTATATTATAAGCTTTTATTTATTGAAATCAGTCTATTACTAGGTCCATTATTAAATTGACAGAATAAAAATATCACGTCTATAGTAAATCATCAAAATCAAACATATGCCACATATTTTTATTGAAATGAAAGAAAAAATATTTTTTGAGAACAGAGAAAATTTATATTAGCATAAGAAATTTTTTAACACTTTAGCTTTTATATCTCCGTTTAACTTATGAAAAAACATTTATTATTTTTTTCGTTTTAAAATATTTATTATATATTAATTTTCATGAAATTTTTTTAAAAAAATTATTTTAATATATTTAATATTAAAATTTAAATTTTTTATAAAATTAAATTTTTATAATTTTTAATATAAAAAAATCATAACAAATAATTTTAAAATATAAAAAATTTATATGTTCAAAAAAAATTTTAAATAAATAAATAAATAAATAATAGACAAAAGAAGTATTAATCAATAAGTGGATGTACATGTAAATATTTACTTTTAATCTATAAAATGAAAAAAAAAAAAAAAAAACCCACGTTTTCATTAATTAGGGGGTGCAGAAAATATACCATTGTGATTTTCTTGGAGCAGACGGGTGAGTGACTGCTTGAAAGCATTATGAGAAAAAATAAAATAAAACAAATAAATAAATAGCTTCCAAAAGGGCAAATTCATAGATAAGGGTGAGTGAAGAATGAAGATAAACACACTCGACAAAATCTTTTCCTAGAGATTTTAAAAATCTCTTACACTCATTGTTAGTCTCAGTCATAGCATCTAATCCGCAATTATTTAACATGGAAAAAAAGTTGGCTTCAACTAGAAAAGATAGTAAAGCAAGTGGGACAGTCCGAATGTCTCTCTCTCTCTCTCTCTTTTTCTCTCTCTCGTATTAAAAGTTAGTCACTCCTCTTTATCTTCCACTCCACTGTGATTTGTGACTCTGTGTGTTAGGCACCAGGGGATACGGCTCCAATCAAGTTGAACAAATCTCTTTTCCTTTGTCTCCCTATAAATCCACCTACTTCTTCCTAACCGTACTCATCTTATGCTATGCTAATCTTACTGTAGTACTAACTGGTCTGTTCTGCGGTGGCTACCAAGGATAGCACCACCCTTTTTCATTAACTGTTTCAGAATACCTAGGTCAATATACATACATAGAGGATTCTGTTGTTATTCTTTATGTATATTTACTTGCGCACCACATCAAGGAATTTTCTTAATTATTATAGGTTTCTTTTTGGAAATTCTCATAAGTTTTGTTTTAATAAAAGGTCAAGGGTTCGAGTGAAAAAAAAAAAAAAAGCTTAATTGGAAATGCAATGCTATCGCATCGCTCTGCTTATTTAAACATAATAAAAAATTATAAAAAAATTTATTCATAGAATCAGATCTTTCAATGAAGCTTTTAGTTAATGAGCTTTATAATAAGTATAACTGTATAAGGGTATATTGTTAAAACTAAGATGTTATTCAATGAAAGATCAAAATGCAATTGGTCCAAATTGATTATTTACCAGTACTATTTGTTTATGTGAAATATTTATATATATATATATATATGCTATGCTCTTCATTGTTAAAACTTCATCATGTCAAAGATATGCATATAGATTCTTCTTTCATTTTGACACTTTGTTGAGTGTTTGATTGCTGGACTAGATTTCATTGCATGCTCTCGATCATTACCAAAGAGGTAAAGACTAGATGATCATGTTGAGCATGATCAATACAAGCCTAGAATATAGATTTGATACGTTGCAAAACACGTCCCGATTCTTTCATTTAAATTCGAATATTTTATTCTTGGAGAATCTTATACTATGCTAGCTGGATACATTCAAAGGGATACATACAACTGCAAAAGAACACAGATATATGCTTCTTCCAGGGAAGCAACTGTACGCAGTAGTGAGTGAAAATATGCAAAACTTTGGTTGATCCACTGTCCATGCATAATTTTTATTCAATCTTGGTACACATATAGCGCACCTGCCGTGTCAGGTTGCAAAATTTTTTTCGTTTTCAACATGATGTTTTGACACCGTACCAAGGCATTGAATTCACATTAACTGCATTGCCTTGCCCATTCGAGTCCGCTGAAATATGCCTGCTCGGTTTGCATTTTCTTTTTCAGCATATAGAAAGAGCTTAATCCAATAAAGTAAAATCATTGCGGCAAATGCATTTTCTACATTAAACACCCAAAGAACGATACAGGTACAAGGCTAGACTACGGAGTACTAGCCCTGACAATAATGAGTTAAAGAATAAAGTTTGCCGAAAAAATAAACCACATACATATACATATGAAACAGATAACAATTAATGAGTTACCAAACATTTGGTTTCAAGTTCCAGCTCAAAAGATGATAAACTCTTTAAAGTTAGAACAAATGTTTAAAAAAATGATTTTGACCTTTCTAAACTTACAGTCGAAGGTCCTCTGGTAAACTTATCGTGCATATGTAACGAATCAATACGAGATTTGACCTTTCCCCACTCAATTATTAGGAAAATCAAGACAAAGGAAACACTACTACGGGCACCTTTCATTTTTTTTTCTTTTATTCCGGGTATGCGTAAATACAATGTAGTTTCCGTAGGATTACTGGTATTTTACCATAAAAGCAAATATACCCAAATGCAAAGAGAAGGTTAACTTATGTTTTTCCCCTTTTATCGCAAACATCTGAGTTAAAGGGTTGAGTCAGGGTCAGAGTCAGGTAAGGGTTAGGGTTAGGGTTAGGGTCAAGACGGCCAGGGCCATATGGTTCGAAGGGAGATGTACAGAGAGAGAGAGAGAGAGAGAGAGAAGAGAGGACGGTATGGTACGCGAATCCGTCACAACAGCGTAAGAATAAAAGCAAAGAAAAAAGGTTAGAGGGACGTCACTGGTTGTGATGAGGTGAGAAGCTGTCGGTGTGGTGGTGGTGCTGAACTGGTGGGAGAGAGAGAGAAGAGTATCATATGGGTATTACGGAGGGACAGGAAGGCGATGTTCCTTTCAAGCGATAGCTTTTTTTTTCTGATTCACTTTACGTCATTTCCATCAACAGTTGCAAGATAAGAAGTTGAGATTAAAAAAGAACAAAAAATTGAATTGAAAAGAAAGGGAAGAAGGAACAAACTCCTGCTATACTGCGCTACCTGGAGTTCAATAAATAAAGTATGGAACTTTGAAAGACAGATTAGATATCGGAGTATATTTTCTTAACCTTTCTTCTTGACCACTTGGTGTCATGAGCCAGCCCTCCCGGCATTCAATAGCGATTCCACCCTTTTTTCCAGCCATTGTTGATGATTATAATTAGCTTACTAGCTCGTTGCTTCCGTAAAAAGTTATTTTTAAAAAATAAATTTTATATTTTTAAGTATTTATTTGATAAAAATATTGGCTAATAAACCAATTTACTAATTAATAAAAATAAAATTATTTTTAAAAATTTTCTTATAGATTTAAAAAAATATTTTTTGAAAAAAATTATTTATGAATAAAATATATATTAATATTTTTTAATATAATTTTACTTATAAATAATATTACACTAACAAATAAATAATTTTTATATTATAATATATTAATAAATAATATTATATATAAATAAATAATTTATTATTATAATAAATATTATTATAAATAAATATTATAATAAATAATATTATATTAATAAATAATATTATATTAATATCAAGAAATCATATATTAATAAATAATATTTTAATAAATAATATACTATTAATAAATAATATAAAAAATAATAAATAGTTTTATTTTAAATATTTTTATAATTAATATAATATTTTAATATTAAATATTATTAAAATATAATTATTTTTTAATATTAATTATTTTAATAATAAATAATTTTTAATGTTTTAATAGTTATATTAATATTATTTGAAAAAAATAAAATTTTCATAAAACAATTAAATACTTAAAAATATTTTTTATTAACTCATCCAATCAATAAAAAAATTTGTTAATTCAAAAAATAATTATTTTTAAAAAATTATTTTTTATGAAATAAACAAGGCTTTAGTTTCATCTTTAAGTTTGGGTTATTAAAGCTGTGATCATTAGAAATATACTTCACTTTTTTAACCATATACAGGCATGAAGTAATTTTTTATACAAATAATTATATAATCAATTAATAAAATATTTAATTTTTAATTTTAATGATTAAAATTTAATTATAATAATATCATATTAATATATATTATTCTACATCATTAATGTTTATAAACTAAAAATAAAAATAAAATTGCATTATTAATATATGTTAATATATATATATATATTTATATACGTGTGTGTTCCGCTTCCCTCGAATTACTCTAGCGTAAAAACTAGTCAAGGAGTTATTGCAATTATGACAATTTTGCAAAAGGGAAAACACTTTTTTTTCTGGGGCTGAAGGAATTTCCAGAAGTGACGTCACCAAGTATATATAATGAATCAAAATGAAAAACGATATTAACAGTAACACTAATGATTTCGGTATTCATTATTTATATATATATATATATATATATGCTTTTATCACAAAATTCTTCAATACCAAGTATAATGAAGTATAAAGGGGGAACGAAGAAATAAATATATAAAACCTCTCTACTTAGCCAGGATAGTTTAGGCTAGATATGAAAGCCTTGAAGGTAGAGTCATATTTTCAATGTTCCCTTTTTACTTTTTTTCTTCTATCAGCATCAAATAACTTGGAGCACTTCATACAAAATATTAGTGCTAATAATAATTACTATAAGACTCGACTAAATGCCGTACATGACAAGTATTATTGTATGGAACAAATTTGCCATTCCCAACGGTAGATTAAATTGAATATGCAATAAAAGTATCATAATTTTTATTTTTACTTAGCTCCCTTCTCGTAGCACTTTTAAAAAAATTAAAAAAAAAAACAATGATTAAAAGAAAAGATAAAGAGTATTTTTTACGTTGATATTTTGATGCGTAAATCAAAATAGATAAGCTCAAAAGAAAAATAATAAAGAAAATTAAGAGTATAATGAATTTATCTTAATGGTGCTTAGATTTTTATATTTATATATAAACAATAAGAGACCATTAGAGGATAATAAAAATAGTATTAAATTGATGTGACATTAAATATGTCAAATTTATATCGATACAAATGTCAAAATTATCTTTAGTTATTTATTGAAGACTTTTAATATAAAAAAGATCACTATATCTTTTTTATCACTAAATGCCTTTAACATTCTATCCCATCATTAAGTAGTTTGAATATCATACTACTAGGTGTATGATTGACACACTCTATGTAGGGCGAATAGGTAAAACGGAATGATGTGAAATTTGATTCTTCGAAGTCGACGTCATAGAGAGAGTTGGCATTGGTGGACAATTAGCCTTGAGTCGTGGTCTAATCTTGTAGGGGTTTAATCTCATGCATATGTCTTGGGTTAAGTGCATAGTTAAGTTAAAGGTTACCGATGTGTTAATTATTCGGGATAATCTGAGATTAGTGTAGGAGTTTGTCTGGTCAACATAGGACATCTTTTATCTCAAGAGTTTAGATTCGAGTCTTTACTTTGAACTCTAATGACAAATCGAGCATCCAATCTATCCCGAAAAGATGTCCGATCTAGTCGGTTTGACCTATAGCTCGTTCGATTTGATCGGTCTGACGATATTAAATAAAGAGAAAGATAGTTTGAGTGAAAAAATTTAAAAAGGGAAGATAAAAATACGTCTTTCCATCTTCGTTCTAACACGTGGCGTGGTCTATGTCATTCATCTGATCCGTGGTGCGACTATATAAAAGGCAATTAGGGCTTTTATTTTTCACTTTTCTACTTTTTTTATTTTCAACTCGATCTAAGTTTTTCGATTTTAAAGCTCTCTCCTATTTGTTCAATATGCATTTTCAACTATGTCTTCTACTTTAAGTTCTAGGGAGGTCGAGAATTTCAGGGTAAAACCTAGGGTGGTTAGCTTAGGCAAAACGATGACGAGCTGATTCCACCAGTCATCGAAGGTCGTGATTATTAGAAAATGGCCTTTTAGTTCAACCTGATGTCCAAAGAAGGGCAGTAACGAAACAAGGATAATGCTCGGGCAAAAGGATAATGGGTCCTGAGCATAGAAAAATTGTGTGCTTAAATAAATTTTAACCTACATAATGTTGGTCCATTTTCTATGGCTGACTTTCCTTCATCTTTCACTATTTTCCCCTTCTAGGGTTTAGTTTCATCAATTTTTTTCTACTTCTACTCATCCACCAATTGATGCTCCCATGATCACTTCTATTCCACCTAAATCATGTTACTTTCAGTCACGGTTCAACCTTAGAATCCTACTCTTACTCAAAAGTCAAAGTATTTTAATGGTGAAGATTTTGATGATAATGAGGGTTTAGAGAAAGAATAAAGGGAAGAAAGCATTTCGGCTAGAGAAAATGATGATGAAAAAAAGGATTTTATGGAGTAGGATGATTTGATCGTGGTTTCTGTATATATTCTTTAACCTCAGTATGATCTCTAATGATGTGATAAGAGAACTAAAAGATAAGGCTAATTCTAAAGATTACCCTAATATGTGTTCAGTTTATCATGTTCGTACTCTGGAGATAACTTTTTTTAATCTAAAGAGGGTTGTAGCATATTAATATCGAACTTTTCAGATCGAATCACTGATAGACTATAGCCACATTGGATGTATATATATTGGGCTTCATTCGTGACTGATCTAAAGTTTTCACTTCATACTTTGTTTGTTTCAATTTTTAATTCTTACAATTTAACTATCACCCAACTTACTCTCAACTCTATACGGTACATAGTAAGTTTCATTATTTTTTGTCAACATTTAAACATTCTTCCCACTTGTCTTTTATTTTAAAATTTTTTTTCTTAAAAAGCACCATAGTGATAAGATATGGTATTAAATAACAACTCGACCCAATAAAAAGTTATTTGCCAATTGCCTGAGCTAAAAAAAATTAAAAGTTACTTTTTTTTACCTCAAAAAACAAAAGTAAATAAAGATGACGAGCCGAAAATAGGTGTTGCTGCCAAGTTTGAGGTTTTGGAGATAATAAATGGGTCCAATGTCTTTGTGAATGCATTAATAGCTCTTTCCATCCTAAATTTATCAAATCAGAATAAAATATTGAAACATACCTATAAAAAGAGCTCGTTACTAATATCCACGAGCTGACCTCTTTATAAGTAATAAATAAGATGAAGTGCTAGGGTAGATATGAAGTAACCATGTAAAATTTTATTTTAACTTGATTTTTTTTTTAACTTTTAGCTTGATCTTACAGAGATGTCTGCCAATGAAGACTTTGACTTTGCCCTATATGAGCACACCTCTAGCCTAAAAAAGGTCAAAGAAAGATTCAGCTCAGTGCTTCATCTCGCGAAGGGGACAAAATCATTAACCCCTCATCTTAGCGTTCCCTAACAGTTTTAAAGACAAAGTCTACGACTAGCCAAGATCTCTCCTTAGCACAAACACCTCATCCTGTCAAAAAACTAAAGGTTGAAATCTTTATTTTTATCTTGACAAATCCCAAAGTAAAGGTGCTAAGGCCCAACTTAGAGAGGATTTTTACAAGGTTGGATTATACTCCCATCAACGATCTTATCGAAAACCTCAACGTAGTGAGAAGATTCTGTAAGGTCATAGTTCTTTCCTTTAGTAAGTGCTATTTAACTTCAATTTGACTTTTTTATTGTACTTCATTTTATTTAAAGTCTAAGTTTATCCTATGCAATCTAACAGAAGCTTCCACTTCAACCCCTGGACAACACCAACCAGCCTTCCACTATGCCTAACTTGTTATGGCCCATTTTTTCAAGGTAAAAAAAAATGTAACTGTCTTAACTAAGAAGCACAAAAGAGCTCCAACGCTTCTAGCAACCTCAGGTCCAACCTTAGTGCTTTTCATAAAAAAGAGGTCAAGTAGAAGAAGAAAAATGACAAGCTAATAATGACGTAAGAGGCCGTCCTAATTAAGAAAGCCTTGACTGATTCTATAAGGGAGCAAGCTGAGCTTAAGCTCAATGTTGCTCAAGCCAAAATAATAAGGCTGAGGTCTAAGTTGAAGGCTAAAGAGAAAGAAAAAAAAGATCTAAAAATAAAGCTATCGAGGAGTTTAGGGCTTCCAACGAATACCTCCAGCTAAAGGTGGAGTTCCCCAGAAAAATATGCATGGTGCCTTTCAATTGGCCAAAGATGAGGTGCGGCTTAAATTTTTTGGCTTCAATATCAACCTTTCTAATATTAATATTAACAATATCATATCGAGACCTCCTCTAAATTAGGCCAAAAGGGTAGAGGAAAAAAAAGAAAAAGATAATGATAAGGCCATAGATGTCAAGCTCAAGATAGCTCTGGGGGCCAAGCACGAGAGAGATAAGATTGGAAAGGCCGAGGTTATTACTACTACTCCTACTAATGAGGGTGCTACTGTTGCTGATATTGCTAATGCATGATTCTTTTTCCTTTTAACTTTTATAAATTTTTTTTATTTTATAATTACTGATGTATGAGGTTAATTTTTGTGATGACTTTGGATATGAATGATCTGTTGATGAATCATTTGTTAACAACTTTTGTACTAATAAAAAATCATATATAAATTTTTGTTCAATTTAGTTTCACTATTATTCTTATTTTTTTTCTTAATTTGCTTAAGTTTAAGCTCAGTTAATCACGATAACATGAATTCACGCAAGTTTGAACCTGGTTAAGTGGGCTAAGGACTTACCTAGTCGCTTAGGAATATCTCAAATCAAATTAACTTAGGAATCCATCTAAGTTTCAGGTTGGATTTTCTTAGATCGATTGGGGTATGAGCTCAATGTGAGCATAAGTGTCATTGGTTAAGTATAATTTGATTTATATATTCAAGTACAAAATATAAAGTGTGAGCTTAGTTTAGCACGAGCTACTAGTGATAGACCATTAGGTTATTTACATTCCAGGTCATTGGGATGACATTGCTATTCATATCTTATTGTTTATAAGTTACGACATAAACAATCTTTTTAACTACATATGGTCCTTCCCAGATTGGGGCTAATTTACCATTTTGGTCATTTACTCCTAATGCTTTGACTTTTTCAAATACGAGATCACCTTTCTCTATGTGCTTACATCATAGTCTTTTATTATAATAGTTATATACCTTTTGTTGATAAGGTGTTATCCATGCCAAGGCTATGTCTTTTTGCTTTTCGATGAGGTATAGGTATGCCCTTAGTGCTTTTTATTTCTTTTTTTTTACTCTAATTCAACCCTTAAGCTAGAAAGGCTAATCTCGATAGGTACTATAAACTTTGTTTAAAATATTATGTGGAAAAGAGTTTTACCCGTTAGTGCCTTAGTGGTCATCTTTAAAGCCTATAATACTTCTAGTAGTTCGTCGACCCACTTTCCCTTTGTTGCATCTAGTTTCTTTTTCAAGGCTTCCAATTTTATCTTGTTTATCATTTTGACCTATCCATTAGACTAAAGATGGGCAACCGATGTGAATCTTAAGTCGATGTGAAAATTTGAACACTATTCCTTGAACCTCGAATTTTTAAATTGTTTACCATTGTTTATAATTATGGATCATGGTAGATCAATTCTACACACTATATTCTTTCACACAAATTTTTTGACTTGGGTTTTTATTGTAGTGGTCAAGGCCTCGGCTTCAATCCATTTAGTGAAGTAATCTACTGTTACTAAGATAAATTTTCTCTTATCTGTGGCCTGGGTAAATGGTCTAAGGGCATCCATTATTCACTATATGAAAAACCACAGACTGATGATAGGGATGAGCTTGATCGAGGGGAGATGTTGAACGTGAGCAAACTTTTGACACTTATCATATCTCTTGGCTAGTGCAGTTACATCTCTTCTAATGGTGGGCCAATAATAGCATTGCCTAAGTATTTTGTAGGCTAACGATCGAGGTCTAAGGTAGTTTTCACTTATTCTTTTGTGAATTTCTTACAAGACGTAATTTGCCTCTTCCTCATCAACACATCTTAGATAAGACAATCTACAAATTTTTTTGTATAGTTTCCCTTTAATTATTGTGTATAGAAAAAAGCATTTCTTATTAATGCTTTAGCTCATATTCTATCTTCAAGTAGTGCTCTCGTGGTCAGATACACTTTGATTAATGCCATCCAAGTTTTTTTTTCTATGATCTATCTTATAAGCTTATCTTCGATGTTTTTGTATACCAGTTCTTCTGCCAAGACTTAATTCAAACTTTCTGTTGTTATTTCTAAAGCCAACTTAGATAAAGAGTATGCCAACAAATTCTTTTACCTTGGTATTTTCTTTACCTCAGCCTTCTTGAAACCAGCCACCAAAGTCATTGCTTTATTTATGTTTTTCAAGCTTTGAACTTTGAATTTATTTGGTTAACCATTAGTTGGAAGTCGCTATATGCAATTACATGTTGAACATTCAGCTCGGTTGCCAACCTTAAAACTAGCTATCAATGCCTCATACTCTGCCTTATTGTTAGATGCCGTAAACTTAAATCTCAAGGTGTATGGATATTATAGTCCTTTTAAACTGATTAGGATAAAGCTGACTCTTTCGTTGTGATTCATGACTAATCTGTCAACATAAAGCTTCCAATTTTTTTTATCTGAGGTTTTCTCTTTTTCTTCAAGTTGTCTTTCAATGTGTACTAAGGTAAGCTCTATGACGAATCTGTCAACACATAAGATTTCAAGGTTGACTTGGGTAGTATATACAAGTCAAATTTGCTAAGCTCTATTACCTATCTGATTAACTTCCCTAACATTTTTGGCTTCTGTAAAACCTATCTCAATGGTTGGTCGATCAATACGTGGATCACTTGGGCTTGAAAATATGACCTAAGTTTTTTAACCGAAGTGACAGCTACGTACATTAATTTTTCTATACTGCTATAATTGATTTCTAGCCCCATCAATACTTTACTCACAAAATATATCGATCTTTGCTTCATTTCTTCCTCTCAAACTAAAATTGAGCTAATGGCTTGGTTTGGGTGACCAAGTATAAGTATAATGTTTCGTCAGACCTTGAATTAAATAGAATTGGTGGAGAAGATAAGAACTCTTTGAGTTCTTCAAAAGTTTTTTGACATTAAAGGGTCCATCTGAAGTCAGAAACATTTCTAAAATTTTTTAAGAATGGCAGACATCATTATGCTGATTAGGCATTAATTGGCTCAGGACAGCTATTCTTTCAGTTAACCTCTGTATTTTTTTTTACCAAGGTCGATATTTTCATGTTTAGGATTGCTTAGACCTTTTTTGGGTTCATTTAAGGAAGGCAATTTAACCCAAATCCGATGGGTTCTAACTTGACCAGACCTCTTAAGGTCTTTTTTTTCTTTGAAAATATGGTATCGGGTTAGGTAGGGTTAGGTAATATAAGAAAAAAATCAAGGTCAAGTCGAATTTGCGTTTTAAGCAAACCTAACCCTACCAAACCTGATATATATAAAAAAATTTTAATTATTTATTTAATTTTATATTTATATTAAAAATAATATTTTATATTTTAAAAAAATAATATTTTATTAATATCAAGTCAAATCAAGTATAATTTTATACAATATCGGGTAGGGTCAAGTTCAGGTATAAAACAATAAAAAAATCATCAAGTCAATCAAGTTCAAGTTATATATATATATATATAATCAGGTTGGATTCAGGTTATATATATATATATATATATAATCGGGTTAGGTTCAAGGTGAGCAAAAACCTATCCTAATCGACTTATTGCCATTACTAGGTGCGCCTCTATCCCTCTCTTATTAATCATATAACCGAGGAACTTACCCAACATGACCCCAAAACCATATTTGCTTAGGTTAAGCCTTATATTATACTATCTTAAAGTATTAAAGGTCTCATTAAGGTTTTTTAAGTGTTCAATCAAGTTTTAACTTTTGACTATCATGCCGTCCACATATACTTTTATGTTATGATCGATCTAATTTTTAAACACCTTATTTACCAGCTTTTGATAGGTTGCCCTTGCATTTTTCAATTGAAGGGTATTATCTTATAGCAGTAAAAGCATTTCTTAATAATAAAGATTATCTTTTCCTCATCGTCATTTAGCATTTTGATTTTGTTATAACTAGAATAGGCATCCATAAAACTAAGGAAGCCATGTTTAGCACTATCATCCACTAACTGCTCTATGCTAAAGTGAAAAAAGCTATTTTTTAGGCATGTTAGGATCAGGTCGATAAAGTTAACATGCATCTTTCATTTTTTACTATGCTTTTTAACCATGAACACATTGGCCATCCATTCATAGTAGTAGACTTTCTTCATGAAGCCTACTTGTAGTAATCTATCGATCTCTTTCTCGATGGTCCTTTATCTTTTTAAGGTAAAGGTTTTTTTTTTTTTTTGCCAAACTAATTTTACCTCAGGATTAGTATATAGCCTATGGATCACTACTTCGATATCAATTCTAAGCATATTAGATGGTGTCCAGATGAACAGGTCGGTATTATCTTTTAAAAGTTGAATTAACTAACCTTTGTGTTAAAGTTTAGTTTCGATATGCATGTGTTTTTTAGGGATACTATCCCAGCATGGTATGGCTACCAGATCCTCGATCGATTCAGGTCAACTTTCATTCGAGTCTAATTTTTAGTCAATTATCTCTTTTTGTTTGGCTAAGTCAGGATCATTTTTTATGAAAATAGATTATGATATGATAATCAGTATGTTATTGATAACTTATTGAATATGTATATAGTGAAATTGGTATGTATTTTTTATTTCAAGACTGACGTATTAGCTCAGTCCAAATGACATATAATTGTTCATGTTGGCTTAAAAGTTGGTCATCTTTAGAGTTACTTCAAAAGATTCAAAAAATAGAATAAAAAAATTTTTTTGTTTGAGCTTAAGAGCTCGAAGCAGTTTAAGAGTGTGCTTCTATCAGGTCGATCTTACATTTTATATTCTTGCTTATGGCTTTTTGCTTCTTATCAGCTTTCACTATTTACCCTTTCTCAGTACTTTTGGTCTAGGTCAAACTGTCAGTCTATTTTTCAGTTCTTCTTTTCATTTTTTATGACATAACACTGTCTTATCGTTGACTGATCTCCCTTAACCTCTCCAATCCATTTGGGTATTGGAAATTTCACTTTTAGATGGGGAACCGAGCCTATGAATCGTATAACACATTGGCTAGGTCAACCCAATATCATATTGTAGGCTGATGGGACATCGACAACCATAAATCCTATGACTGAGGTGATTATTTTTTATTATTTCCTCAAAAAAATCGATAGCTTGATGGTTTCTTTCACAGGTACTTGTTTATTGCTAAATCTCATTAGTTTATGGTGATCGGCTACAACTGATCTTCATTAATTTTCATTTTTTTCACAGTGTCATCGTACATGACATCAGTTGAGCTTTCATTATCAAACAAGATTCTTTTAACTACATAGTTGTATACTACAGTCATGATCATTATAGCATCATTATATAGGTGCTCGATTCCTTTCAAGTCTTTCAGACTGAATGAGATCGTTAGTCTTTCTTGTCTTTTTTGTTCTTTGTCGAGGTACCTATGGCCATAACCGTGCTTGGATTGAACTTCTTTTTGATTGAGGTAGAGCTATTTTCAGTGATCACATTTATCACTCCAGTAATTGGCCTATTGTTATCAGCTTGAAATTATTCTTACCTCAGCTCATATCCTTGGACTTTTTTTCTATTATTTTTTAGCCTTTTTTTGCCCTGGGTGGGTTCTCTTTGGTATTGTCTATAGTTCATTTTGGGTTAGCCTTTTCTTCACTATTTACAAACTTTCTCAATTGACTTTTCTTTATTAGGGCTTCAATCTCATTTTTTAGGTCAACGTAGTCTTCGATGTTATGGCCAACATCCTTACAAAAAGTATATCTTTTGGTTAGATCCTTCTTTGTGTTCTATCTTAGTGGTTTTGACCATCTGAGGTCAGGATTTCTCTTGATTTACATCAGATTCTTTTCTCAAGAGGTATTTAATGCAGTGTAGTTTTTTTTTTCATTGAGACTTCTAGCCTTATGTCATCTCCCTCTTGAGGGAATATCGTAAAAATTTTTACCTTTTTTACTACTATCGAGGAAAGAGATGAACCTTTCTCACCTCAGTTATTTTTCATTGTAGCCTTATAATTTATAATTTTTTAACTATCAGTAAGACATCGATCAAATTTTTAGGTGATTTTAGCAACAAAATTAACTTCATATGATACTCTTTGTCATTGAGTCCACTTGTCAGGGTGGCTACAGTGGTAATTAGCTATAAGCCTTTAACCTACAGAGTTTTATTGTTAAAATGCATGACATAGCTCTTCAAAGATTCATTACAACCTTAGTGGATTATCATTTAACTCAGGGTTGTCTTCTTTACTTTTTAACTACTCACAAATCGAAACAGAAAAGAGTGGCTAAGCTTATTGAACGTTATAATTGACCTCAGTTTCAGGTTGTAGTATCAGGATCAACCTGCGCCTTTCAAAGTGGTAGTTAAGCCTTTGCGCATTAGAGCTTTGTTTGCACCTTGCATTATCATATTAGTCCTATAAAGTTTCAAATGATCGAAGGGATCAAAAGTATCATCATATGTTTCTAAGGTCAACATTTAAAACTCTTTGGGAGGCATGGTTCTGTTAATTTCTTTAATGAAGGGCCTCCAAGAACTTAAACTCATCCTCTAATGCCAATGCTTTTGTTTTCAACTTTTTCTCCATTGCTTGCATCCGAGCTTTCAAGTCCTTGTTTAGTTGGGATTCAAGGTTTGTCTTTTTGGATTTTTAGGTTGTGGCATATGTCAAGTTATGGCTGGGATCAAGGCAAACAAATGTATGCTCCTCTTTTCTAAAGGCAGAGGAGGCTTCCATTTCTTCATAACTTGGCTATCTTACTGCGGCTCGTCAGCCAGGGATAATTAGGTCAAGCACTTTTGAAGTTTGTGGTGGGGTTATGGTCTCCAATATTGTTAAAGGCCTATATCTGCTTGGTCAAGACCTAGAATTGTTCCATGGTCAAGCCTGTCTATGGTGAGGGAGGTCATTTTGAGTGTTGACTATTATGTGTTTCTTTTCCAACCGAAATGGTTGCTTCTTCTTCCTCTAAGGTTCTTTTCCTTGGTGACATTATTTCGTGTTTGCCTAGTGAATGAAAAATGAAGACCCCTACTGGAAGTGCTAAATGTTTGTGTCGAACTCTGATCTCAAGGTATTCTTGGAAAGATAGAATAAAAGGACAATTAACGACAAAAACAATTAGTGTTCCCTACGTTTGTACTCTGATGCATAAGTCAGAATAGGAAAAGTCGGAAGAAGAGTAATAAAGAAAATTAGGAGTATGATGAACTTACTTTAATGATACTTAGACTTTCATATTTATAAATAAACGATAGAAGATCATTATGAGATAATAAAAATAATGTCGAATTAATATGACTTTGAGTATATTAAACTCACTTGACATGTTAAATCCACGTAAATATAAAAATTACCTCTTATTTTCTGCTAAAGATTTCTAATATAGAAAAAGATACATTTTAACGTTCGTCCTTTAACAAAAATAAATATTGGATATGCAATAAAATTAAACCGAACTAATAATTCAAGATATTTTCTTGTTATCCGAGACATGAATAATTACTACTCTTATTTTAAGCAAAAGGAGCCAAATGCCTTAAAAAGATGGATTAAGGGTTCAAAGTTCAAACCCAATTGCACCATCTCCTCGATTATATAAACTGGAAAGTTTAAGCTTCCAGCTTTGTACTTTTTTCCCTTTATAGTAACTAAGGGCTGTAAAATAATTAGTATTAAATTATTAATTAGTAATTATAATCATCAATTCTTTTCGCATTATAATCATCAATTCTTTTCACAATAAGTTGGGATTGTGGGAATCAATAACCGTGTTAAGATTATTGATTACAACTAGTAGTATTTTTTTTTTTAATTGCAATAATTTTCATCTCATTCATCCATGTTAAGCAATTTTGGCTCGTTTGCTAATAAAAGGAAAATAAAAAGGGTCATCAAGTAATCATCAGTGCTTTCACAGATGCATCCACCTTATTAATTACCAAGATAATTATACAGTGAAAAAAAAGAAAAATCCCCGAGCTTGACAGCAAATCAACTTTATTATCAAAACTTTAATTGGTTGATGACCACAACTTGGATGATTATGGTTTAATATTAGGAATCACCCATTTGGAGAAACAACAAATGCTTTCAAAACACTTCTACTCTCATCTTCACCGTGCAAGATAATATCTATATGTGCCCCACCTCACCATTCTTTTTAAAGCAAACCAATCTTCTCAAGAAGTTGGATGACACTACACTGTTTAGGTGGATAATAGATGTTTATTTAACCATTTCTGTTTTGATTTCTCAAATTCGCAACAAAAGGTAGGGTCGTCTCTTTCTCTTCTCCATTGGCAGCTACCTTAGCTCATCGTTTTATTCCATTAGTGGCTTTTCAATTCTGTTTCATGACATGACTCCCTTACACCCTAATCTATACTTGTCTCATTATTCAATTATATGGTATAAAGGAACCAAAACTTAAGGACCTTGTATCAGGATTTGGGGTGGTGAGGTTCTCATGCGGTTCGTGGCTAGCACATGAGCAGATTGCATAAATCTTTCTAATGGGAAGTATTTGGTAGTTCTGGCCGACATCTTTCTTTTTTCCTGTCCAATCTACATGCCACCATCAATGGAGATAAAACTGTTGGACTCCTGCAAGCGTCAGATGCTAGTCCCTGTCCTCGCCAACCCTCTTCCTTTGTTACCAGAGCATCACACAGAAAATCGCACATGGAAATGTTGAGCCTAGGAATAAGGTGCTTATGGTAGCAACTTTCGGCATCTATATATATTAGTCATTCCTGTATTGGAAGAAAAACTGGCCGCTTAAAAGGTACTTATTATATCACTTTGAACCTCTTTTTGTGTGAGCGAATAATAGGTTCAAACAAAAAGAAAGGAACAAAAATGAAAGCAATCAAACAATTCAATCCCATTCAACCAGAATCGGCCATCAAAACCTGCTTCATGTATATGGTAACGGTTCATAATCATTTAACTTGATGGAAATTTTTTTCATTTGGCACAATAAGCAGCTGTAGTAATGAGTAGATAGATACTTTCCATGTAGCCCAAGCTAGAATTTCTGGATTACCACGGAATTGGCAAGTCCTGCTTGTTCTACGGTTTGGGTTGGATCAGTAAGAAGTTTAGGAGGGAAACCCATTATCTGCAATTGATAGTTTGTTGCACTCCCAGGTCTAGATGCATTGATGAAGGAATGGATGTCATCAACTGTGTGATGGAAATTGAAGTGAGCTATCCTGCGAGTCCCATCAGCCAACCTAAGCTGAATTGAGGTTGATGGTAAACTTTTATCTACAACCAGGCCAGGAGAAGGGTTTGGAGCAGAGTTGAGAGGAGTGGAACTGATAGTTGGTTCAGGAGCTGCTGAAGTACCGCTGCTACCAAGAGTTCTTCCTACACCCTGAAATGCCACCTGGCGCTTTTTCTCTGGTTCCTGCAAGAAGACAAACATAGGAGTGATATCCTCAAATGGACTTAAAGAATCAGCCAGTTGGTCTTGAATGCGTGTTAAAAGAAGACAGAAGCATTTTTGAAGGACCTTTCAATCATTTTCTAAATTCTACAAGTTACAACCTTACGGACAAATATAATAGTAACGGGAAAGAGAGACTCACAGGGCATTTCTCGTCCCTCTTTATCAGATTGACATGAACTGCTGACCTTCTATCAGCAGGCTCAAGCTCTTTAGGACACTCAGACTTTCTGATGCTCTGTGTTGAGATGAGACCAAGTTGTTAAAACAAGAAGAAAAGGCATTCCGAAACATGAAAATTAATTCACTCAAAAAATTTGAAAATAAATAGAATGAAACACCTGTTTGCAAGATATATGAAATGGAAAAGACAAGAATGCAGAAGGCCAAACTTACTAATTGCAGTCATACAACCGAGTATTCACTCCATAACATGAACAGAAATCATATACCTCCAATAACACCTGTCATTGCATTTCTCTTATTTATCTATTTCTATCATACATGTTAAATCCTAATTGCCATTACCTCTAAGAAAGGTGCATTTTCAGGATCATCCAACCTCCTCAGAGGGCCATCATTTACAGTGAAACCATTGATCCAGAAAACTATGTTGTGAATAAAAGCCTCAGGCTGCTGAGGTGCAGAAGGTATAGTTTCCCCTGAGAGGAATCTACCAGTTCCAGTAAAACTCGTTGAACTTGATGATGGACGAAGATGTTCAAGAGGCCCTTCTACAGCTCCCAGTTGATGAGCTTGATTGAAAATCTCATCTACATCATTATTCTTCAAAGGATCTTGAACAAGCATGCCACTGCAAAAATTAGAGTTATAGTTGATCATATCCTTAACATTTCATCATAATTTATTGAATTGAAGGTTGGTATTTTCTTTAGATGAACTCTTTGAGAAAGCTTAACAACAAAAAAGGAAATAGCCTCATCAACTATAAATAGAATGATGAATGTGTATTGATAAATCAATTTGTTACTGGACCTCACATCAGATGTGCAGATCAAAACATAGCAGCTCATAATTAAAAGTGGAAATACATCCAAATATCCAGCACTATAGACATTCCAATGCCATCAATATGAGAAAATAATTCTGTACCGCCTAATGGCAGCAAACAACCCAAACATTTGAAAGAAGCCTTATAAACATTGTCTAAAATTAAATTGAATTTGTGATCATGCATGCAAATACTGCATCAACAAGGTTAAAAAATTTCTTGCAATGAACTTTTATGGCTTAAAAAGTTACAAATAGTGTGCTTCGATGTGCGAATAAAAAGATAGCACGTGTTCATTCAAATGAGATAAGAATTATACATAATTTACCAAAATTTCTAAAACTAAACCCATATGATTGCCTGTCTCATAAATGATTCAACTTGCACTCCACGCATATGTGCTCACACTAGCATCATTTAAGAGAGATGATCTTTGTCCAGTTCTTCTAGCTGAGCACAATACAAGTACAATAAAACTGTCTATGCACAAAGCAGTTGCACAAAGTGATGCACATGGACTAACAAAAAATGTCTTCATGAACAATTGCCAATGAGTAATGACTGCCGAACTCAAAGCAAAATAGTTCATACATAACAAAATGCCTGAACATGGTAAAACAACATATCAATATCCTTTGAAATTCTATATCTTAAATCCAACACTAAAGTAAATCCGTGCTATCAACTCTTAGAATCAGAAGTTAAAGGATTAATTCAACATGGTAAGAAATGCAGCTTCTTAGATGCACTAATATGTTAGGTTTGAGATGCTTAAAAATTTTGAGATAAAAATTCTAAGGCCGACCATAGCTCATAAGCTCAGTCAGCCATAAATAGCTCATGGAACTTCAAAAAGGTGGTGTATCCATAAACTGTCTCAAACTCCCATCCAAAAGAAAGAAAAGTCTATTATGCTTGAATGGAAATTGTTGAACGCCTCCTTGCTATAGCAGTTTTGGTTTATCATATCATCGAACTGTCATAGGCTTCCCAAGCACTAAAAAACTAAATTTCAATGCGAAAAGCAATGTTAACTTTCCAATCCCACTCACAACTTAAAGTCTCCCCAAAGAACAAGGTGAAGATCTAAATTACTCAGGCAAACTCTCCCACTAGGTTCTTATTCCAATTAACATCCTCACTGCATAATTCAACAGAATAATCCAAACAAAAGCCAAAACTTCCCTTTTTTTCTGGTAATGTTCAAATTTATCGTCAAACTCCAAATGAATTATGCTTAAAACTTTAATAGCTCAGCAATAAATTACATTCTTCCTTAACCTTTAAATTTCCTCAACAATCAATTAAACAATTGGATGATTATAATAATAAAAAGGCACATAGGTATCAACTAAATAACAAAGGAAAAGAGAGAGAAGGACCTTTTCTCGCCACCAGTGTAGTACTCCTGGGGGGAATCAGAATCGCTGTCGGAATCGGGTCCAGACCGGCGGTTCAGATCCGAGAGCGTGCGTATGCCACCAACGCGGCTGCTCGATGGCTTCGCAGGTTTCTTGTCACGGGAGGCCATTGGTTTAGTCTGATTCTGTTTTCTCTGATTCAGAAAGAAGTTTCAAAGAGGTAGAGATTCTCTGACCAGTGATCAGTGAGCTATTAGGAGAGTTGGCGTAATTTTATATATCGACACAAGAACGGGCGCGATTCTTTTTATCTTTGGGATTCGGAGCATAGATATTTGATTGGCAATGGGATCGATTCACATTCGCTACATTTATTTCTTTTTCTCCTTCGGACAACTCAAACTGGATCCTTCTTTTCATCTTTAACTGTATATTTACATAAACAATATCATATCATTGTCAGCTGGATTTTGTCGTTCAACCAAAGCCCAACTGATTTGGGCCGTCACCCTCTCCTTAACAAATATTAGGTTCCAAATTGGGCTTTAAACTCGGTTAGTTAATTAAGCGTGCAGATGGGATAGACGCTCGGATGCTTAAATAGTGCCGATCTGGCACCAATTTCTGTCTCTTTTACCCACCAGTTACCAGTGAGGCGGTAACCACTATCATCTTTACTAATCCTGTCCAGAAAGCAAAGCATCCAAAATAAAATAACGTTAATGGCGGAACCGAGTGTTCGAAGCTTGTTGAACCGGGACGAGCAGCGAAGACTAAATCGTCTAAAATTCACCTGCGATGCTGGATTCTTATATCACGCACGCCCCTCCGACACTCCAAACCTCGATGTAGAAGATTCTAATGATCCACTCAGTTTTGATTCCGACAGCTGCGACTCGGAATATGATTCTGCACCGTTGACTCATCTATCGACGAGTCTCCGAGTCTTCTCCGATTGGATGCTAAGGATGTAGCTGGCCGGTATGGAGATGATCAAGGCAATGGAAGCTTCGCTATGTGAGGTAGAGAAGCGGAGGGTGGAAACGGAGGCCGAGTTGACTCGGATGATGTTGCGAACTCAGTCCCAGATTGCTTCGTGTATTGCTGGAGATGTAGAGAATAGGAAAAGGAAGCGTGTAATAGAGGACGAACCGAGGGACTCTGCTGTTAGGTAATACAGTTCTCTCTCGTTTTTTTTTTTTTTTTTAACAGCAATAATCGACTCAGTTATTTTCATTGGTTTATGCAGGCAAGGAGCTTTGCAGCTGAGTCTGCTGCAGTGCGACTTGATCTTCTATAGTTTCACTAAAACTAATAGAATGGAAAAAATGTGTTTTTTGTTGTATAAAATCAAAGTTGAGGGATGCAAATGAAGCTTTGATCTTTTGATCATAGACCGCGTGCATCCCGATCATCATATCTATATAAAGGAAAAATCTATGCACAAGGATTTGATGCGTCTGCAGATAATCACCATATTTGTCTCTCTACATATCTAAAGGAGGTTTCTTCATAGGTGAATTAGGTATTTGGTTTATCTGCTCGGCAACACCAAGTAGAGCCTTGCTTCGGTTCATTGCACTTTTCATGTATTCATCCACAGGTGGGAGAGACGGTTGTTCTTTGTCAGTAGTTGCTTCTCCTCGAATTATCTGTCAAAAGCCATGAATGAATGTAAATAGTACAATATGGTGTATAATAGATCAAAACAAAGAGACTTGAGGGATCGAGAAGTAATACCTTTGATGCCCACGACCGCTCTGCTTGTTGGCATGCATCCCGGATGTCCCTCCCAGACATTCTGGGTTTGTCATATGGCAATGCTCAGTAAATTCCCAAATTATTATGGTAGGAATGGGAAAAGGTAAAGGATACATATGAAATGCAGAAGATAGGTTAGGTTTGCTTAGCTGAATTTTACAACAACAACAAAAAATAAAGGCTGAATTCTATTAGAAAATCTTTAGATATGAAACAAAACATGCACAGAAACAGAAATGCTTTCGCTACATAGCTTTGGTCACATTTGGGACATTCCATGCACTCAAGCAAATAAGATAAAAAAATTTGGACTTACTCATCTGTGACTCGAGCAAGTTGAGCTAACTCTGATTCTGTAAGATGCTTTGCATACTGAGCTGCTATTTCCAGACGGTTTTGCTCATCGGGTAGGCCAAAGACAATCATTGAATCAAAACGGCTGCAATAACAAAAGGTGTGATTCAGAAACATTTCACCACCTAAAGATATAATTAACCTTGCATTTGAGACTGCATCTTTTCACCTAATCAATGCAGGATCAAGATCTTGTTTTCTATTTGTAGCAGCAATGACAACTACTTTCTTGTCCTGTTCAAATCCATCAATCTGCAAAAACAAAAATATATTTTCATCAATAGCGCCGTAACAGCATCATTATTTAGGCAATCCAGAAAATTAATGTTACTCATACAAGATAGTGGATTGCATTAATAATAGTTAAAGCTGAAAGCCTTTGTAAGATATAAGATTAGGATTTCTTCTTCGCAACCATTTTTTATGCTGTTTAAGCACTGTTCTTGGATTCGGGGGACAGCTTACAGATTCATACAGCATAAAAGTTTGGTAGAGAGACAGAGGCAATAACTAGCAGGCTACAATTGACATGGGGAAATAGCCTGGGTTAGTCCTTTAGTAGCAGTTTATTTCCAGCAAAGAGAAGGCCATTTCCCACTGGCTATTGCAATATTTTTGGGTAAAGGATATTGCATGCTGGAAATGATGAGAAACAAAACTCTTAAAACCCAAAATAACCAAAAGTTGATGTTTTTAACAGGCTTGCTAAGAGGCTGATTTTTCATTAGTAACCAAAACCACTGGAAAATTCAATTTTACCTGTCGCAATAGCACTGACAAAATTCGACGTGTAGTTTCATGAATTTCACCATCACGAGCGGTGGCAAAAGAATCAACCTGCAACAGAGGCTGTCTTATCAACAATCTTATACAAATTAAATGCAAATTGATTGATAGTAAAAATGTATGGAAACCAGTGGCTCATAAATAAACGGGAGGGCGTTGTTTATTAATCATTACTTGTTTCATTTACCTCATCTAAAAATATGATAGCACCATCAGGGAGCTGATCGGCAAGAGAGAACACTTGCCCCAGTAAGCGTTCACTTTCACCATAGTATTTTGACATAACAATCTCTAGTGGCACATAGAGCAATGGGACACCCTGCAAAGCATGCACGTGCTTCAGTTCATCACAGATTCAAATAAAACAATCTCATAAAGAAACTATCATACTACTGTGACTTATTCTAAAAAGATAAAGCAAATTCTTAATTAAGAGTGTGGCAGTCACATCCATGTTCTAGATAAGAAACTTGCTACTCACCACCTGATTAGCAATAACACGAGCACAAGATGTCTTCCCTGTACCTGAGATAGGTAAATTTTTGACATAAATGAATCAGTTCAAAATTGTATTTTCAAGAATGAGTCAATATTTCTTTCTTGGTTGGAAAGCAAACCTGGAGGTCCTTCAAAGAGCACAGCTCTAGGTCTATTTGACTCAAATTTTTGGCGAGTCCCACGAGCAATATCATCATATACTTGAGGGCTATTTAGAGCCAGTAAAATTGTATCTTCTATTTCTCTGGAACAATGAGAAGTTATATACACATACATACATACATACATACATACATATATATATATATATAAGAAACACCATCTTTGCATAATCTATGTTTGACAGAAAAAGGAGAAACATGGAATATAATAGTCATTGAGTCTTTTACGTACCGTTTTTGTTGATCATATCCAGCAATATTATCCCATGATATCTCACAGTATGAGTTATTATGATGTGGTGCATCAAGTCCATAAATTCTCACCCCCATGGCCTCCAGGCTCGCAATTGATTTTTGTGCAGGCATCCGTGGAGAACCTTCCCTAGGTTTTTTTACCAAAGTGCTACTTCGTGCAAACCTAGCACCAGCTAGTTCTAAGACAGATACCAAGGCGTCAAGCTCCTTGGGGTTCAAACTTCCTTGCTTTATAAACTCAATTTCCTACAATAATTTGTACAGCTGATTAAACAGTTATTTTGTGAAACATAAGAAAAAATAAATGAAATCTCACTCATACTACAATATTGTCAGAAGCGTAAGAAATTAAGACCAACCGCTTTGTCTGAGCTTATGAGCGAATGGAAAATGAGGATGCATAAATCACCTTCATCTCCATTACTATAAACTGAATGCCCCTCATTTACTCCAGTTTCCTTCCGTTTCTCTAGTGAATTAAGTGTTAGCTGCCAAGC